>NC_057805.1:46579086-46736079 GCF_018294505.1 Triticum aestivum
TTATGTGTTATGGTTTGGCGCTTGGTAAGAGTTCGAAGACCGGGATAGGGCACTCGTCCTCATCTAGTTTCCTCATAGCCTAATCCCTGTGACAGGTAACAAGGCTCGAAGGTCTAGTTGAACTATTGATTCTTCATTGCTTGATTGGAAGGCTAAGGCTTACATGGTAGCCCTTCATTTATATGATTGACTCAATCCACGATCACAACTTGACTCCTAATGGAACCAGAAACCCGAGCTTCCTAACTTTTTTTTCTGATAAAGGAAGCTTTTATTTGAATTCAGATCATTACATCAAGATGATACAATCATGCTGTGATCACTCCCGGCCTCTGCATAACTAGGATGCACACAGCCCACACACACACTAGAGTTTTATAACAAGTGGAATAACAGGAAAATGCTATGGACCGTCAATCTTTACACTAGACCAGCTTCCTAACTGAATAGTACTCTTTATAATTTGAATCATGTTCATACAGATGCAAAGACCAGCCAGCAAGGCATTTGTGCACTTAATTTAATCCCTTTCCCATGACACTTTTCGAAGACACATATAAGGCAGAAATACACGAGCCCACTATGAGGCAGCGGCCTCACATTTGTGCCTTTCTTAATGCACACGAACGAGGTTGCTACATAAACCCATGCTGAGCTCGTGTTATTTATTGCTGCTGCGGGCTTGCCACACGCCCATAGCACTAGATTGTTTCTAGTCCATGGAACTTACAACACTGAAAATGTGATTCTACCCAAAATATTTAGTATCAACGTTTTCTTAAGGATAGTATCAACCTTATTATACTCACAAATCACAACTGGCAGTAACCTGTTGAAATATATGAGCTGCTTTAACTGCTTGATTGTACCAATTGGTATATCCTGTTACTGGCCGTAACTGGCCACTTGTAATCAGTTTCAGTCTGGGTAGGATTCTTTCTTGGGTATGACACCGCGATACTTGAAATCAGTTTCATCTTATGCCCCCCCCCCCCCCCCCCAAAATGTGGAGAGCACAACTTTCTTTGACGATAGTCCTTATTATGCTCATATTTTGCAGATCGAATCACGTAACAATGGCTTGGAGATGCAGTCTGTAAATAATAAAGGACTTGTTGAGGAGCTGGAGAAATTGCTTGAGCGGTTGCGAATTCCGCAGGAGGTATGGTTCAGACAGAGAGGATATTCATCTCCCATAGTGAATTAGTAATCCCTAATACTGTGTTACTTTATTGAAATGCAATGCAGTTTGCAGCATCACTAACTGGAGGTTCATTTGAGGAGTCACGTATGCTGAAAAATGTTGAGGCTTGCGAATGGTTGACTGGGGCCATTCGCTGCCTCGAAGTGCCAAATTTGGACCCATCCTATGTCAATATGCGGGCTGTAAGCTATCTTATGAACTCTTGTTTCGGTTATTACAACATTAATTCATAGTTTTATACCAAATCCATACATGTATTTTTTTGTCATGTTAATAATGTAGTATGGGCAACCTGAACGTTGAATAAACCGAGGCTGCAATTTGAATTGGTTATATGGGTAAATGAACAAACTGGTAGAAGGTTCTGCTACTAAATGTTTTGTTTCAGAGTACGGTTAATAGATTGAGTCACTGGGACATAATAATTCAGAAACAGATCCAATTTAAGTTCTGCTTGTGATTGCTTTATATTCAGTCATTATTCTGCAACTCCGAGCCAGAAAAGAAGTAAACTTCATTCTATCAGGTTAGGGAAAAAAGAGCAGAACTGGAGAAGCTGAAAATAACTTTTGTTAAACGAGCATCAGAGTTCTTGAGGAACTACTTCTCTAGCTTGGTGGACTTTATGATAAGTGACAAAAGCTACTTTTCTCAGGTTTAGTGATAGTCCCATTGTTTGCAGTAATTTATATTTTTCACTTTTTGGGTGAAATGACTTAGATAATTCACTTTGAACTGAAAGTAGCGAGGGCAATTGAAGCGGCCTGATCATGCAGACCTAAGGTATAAATGCAGGACCTATGCTCGACTTCTTCAGCATTTAAAGGTCATATACCCTTAATTTGTTCCTAATATGTCATATTATTACATATTGGCATCATTCCCATTTTTACATTTGTGGTTGCTCATTTGTGCGCAGAGTCTGGACAAGAGCTGTTTAGGCCCCTTAAGGAAGGCGTATTGCCAATCTCTTAACTTGCTACTTCGTCGAGAGGTCAGGACAAAAATAATTAAATTCTATTGTTTGATATGCTGCCTATGCGCTTTTACATCCTTCCTATTTGTCCAGTTAACGGCATTTTTTCTGTTCGTTTTGTTCTCTATCTTACAACGGTGTTCAAAATGGCAATAAGTTAACGGCAAACTTGGGAATGATATTATATAATGACACTGGTGTACTTAAGCTTTATTTATTCGCTTTCAGTTATACCTGACTTTTTAATATGCGTTTAGCTCTTGTATTTCATGAGTTGTATAATTTAGAATGGTTTTTTCATGTAATTTGATTCAGGCACGTGAATTTGCAAATGAACTTCGTGCAAGTACGAAAGCACCAAAAAATCCAGCTGTTTGGCTTGAAGGTTCTAATAATGCTGGCCAGAATGGCAGTAGTGCTGATACTTCAACAGTATCTGATGCATACTCAAAGATGCTTACGATATTTATCCCGCTGCTTGTGGATGAGGTTATACTTATTTTCCTTGAATGCAGCTCTTATTATACTTGTTTGGCTCTACAGACAAACTAATGAATATTACATTTGCAGAGTTCCTTCTTTGCACATTTTATGTGCTTCGAAGTACCTGCACTTGTTCCAGCTGGTGCTCCTAACGTTAACAAGCGTAGATCTGGAGCAAATGACCCTGATGATGACGACCTGAGCCTTATGGATCCGGATGGCAATGATATCAAACCAGGTACTGTTCTTATCTTGTGTAGATGAATGTATGCTCATTTTCTCTCAAATAGGCCTAGTGTGCAATCTATAATGATTCTGTTTCCAGATAATACATCTGTGGAGTTGGGTACATTGAATGATGCTCTTCAAGAACTGCTTGATGGAATCCAGGTATATTTTAGTACATGTTGACACAGAACCAACACAAGAAGAATCAGTTTTATAATACCAAAAGGGAGGAGTTCTATTATGCAAGTCAAATGTACAATCCTTTTGACATAACCAACTGGTTATGAAGTATTACACTCCTTTTATTGATCAAGGAATGCACTTTTATTTCCATCACTTTCAGGAAGACTTCTATGCAGTTGTAGATTGGGCGTACAAGATTGATCCCCTGCGTTGCATTTCGATGCATGGTATTACAGAACGTTACCTTTCTGGTCAGAAAGCTGATGCTGCAGGCTTTGTTCGAAAACTACTTGATGACCTGGAGTCAAGAATATCAGTACAGTTTAGCAGGGTTAGTGTTCCTATTGAGGCTGAAAAGCTTCATTATAGCTATTTAGAAGAGATTCACTTGCTTCCTACCTCTCACTTGTACCTTTTGATTCTAATCTGATTCCAGTTCATTGACGAAGCGTGCCATCAAATTGAGCGTAATGAAAGAAATGTGCGTCAAACGGGAATTCTAGCCTACATCCCGAGGTACTTGATGAATTGGCATTTAAAAAAAAATGCATATACATTCCTCATCCCTTGCAGCATGGTGCTATTATTTTATGCTACTTCAGAGGTGGTTCTGGAGATGTGTAGAATTTTAGAGTTTTTCTTTGGAAAAGCTTTAGGGAATGATTGAAGGTTTGGCAATGTGGTCATCCCTAGATTAAGTAGTGCCCTTCTTGACAGTACTGTTGTCCTTGAGACTCAATGTGGAAAGTTGATCCACCATAAGCCTATAAAAAATTACAACCAAAACTCTTCTTCTCATTTTTAGGGGTCACCATTTCCAACTAGAATAGGGACTTGTCTTTTCTTTTCTCATTTTTAGGGGTCACCATTTCCAACTAGAATAGGGACTAAACCCTGAAATACTTGATAAAAACATTAGTCCCTTAATGGTGTTATTAATCAACTGAAACCCATTAGGGGGCCTAAATGCACATACACCACTAGAAAATTTCGAGAACAGTGATAATGAGTAAGCTTCCACTGGTTTTACAGCCTTGACAGTGTTGACTATGTTTCTATATTAGAGCTGTTGAGAAATAGAAACACTCAATGTGCACTTGTGCAGATGTTCTGTCATATGATGATTGTAGTGTTTGTTTTGTATCAACCATGGTGTTTGCAAATATAAATATATTACGGTCTGATCATTTTATGCTCGTCACTTTATTTAGATTTGCTGTCCTTGCATCACGGATGGAGCAGTATATTCAAGGGCAATCTAGAGACTTGATTGATAAAGCATACACAAAGCTAGTGAGTATAACTGCCCTTCCAATCTTGCACCTGTTTGCCTTTTTGGTATTCCATATGTACTAGTACTAAATTTGCGACTTATTGATTGAACTAATATGTTAGTCCTATTTTGCTTTTATGGACATCACCAATTTGTACTAGCATCTTTTGTAGCTGCTAAGTTATACTTCCCTTGATAAATATACATTTTAACTAGGCCATTGATCTTTCTTTAACCTTCTCTCTGAACGAACTGCTCCTTGTACTCTGGAATAGGTTAGCACAATGTTCACAACTTTGGAGAAAATTGCACAAAGTGATCCTAAAACTGCGGATATTGTACTGATCGAGAATTATGCTGCTTTCCAGAACAGGTTATTTTTCCTTGTCTCGTAAATCATAGTAAATTCTTTGTAGCATCATATATTTGACTTGTCCCATTGTTACTTTGTCATTTTTTAATGCATAGATTGGTCTAGGAGACTAACAATATGCATTGTTTTATGCAGTCTTTATGACTTGGCTAATGTTGTGCCAACTCTTGCAAAGTTCTACCACCAGGCTAGCGAATCCTATGAACAAGCTTGCACTCGCCATATCAGCTCACTCATTTATCTTGTATGTAAATATAGTTAGATTCTACTTGCTGTGGATATGTTTCTTCCTTTCAAAAATCTGAGATCTTTCTTGCTTTGGCCTATGGCAGCAATTCGAGAGGCTGTTTCAGTTTTCTCGAAAAGTCGATGAATTGACATACACAATAGCTGCTGAGGAGGTGAGCTAACTTTACACATAGTGTCTATTTTAGACTTTGAGGTGTTGTACTAACCTCTATGGTTTGGTTTCTAGTCCTTGCTAGCAATACGGAATCGAACTTTTTGGTAAAAACTTGCAAAATGCGGCTTCTTCGTATGCTCTACAAAAGTTAGTTAGAAATTTGAAACATTATTTTTTGCATTTATAAATTTATTAAAAAAAATCTTGCACCATTTTGTTGTTATTGGTTGAGTAGAAGAAAACAAAGGCAGCGGGTATCATTACATGTTCTAGTTATTCACATGCGTCATGCGTGTACTACATTCTGTCAAGTGGTGATCATTTGATATCCAATATCCCTGTCATTTTCTGCAAGGACTAATTTTTATGATTTCTCCTTAGATACCTTTTCAACTTGGGTTGTCAAAAACTGATCTAAGGAGGGTGCTGAAATCAAGTTTATCTGGGGTAAGTAGACACAAATTGTTTCATGACTCCAGTGTATTTCTGTGCTTTCTAGCAAACATTCCATATGCAGCAGAAGTGGTCTTGTCATTTTCGTTCAAAAAACGACCGGACTTATGGCTGAGTGGTAGATAGGATTGCCCCTCTTGTGTGTGCAGTCATGCAATATAAGATTTTTAGTTTCCTCAAATAAAAATAGCTCAAACTCTGAGCATCTTTTCATTGTGATTGGGGTCAAATCTTATTTAGACAAATGAAACTGGGTCTGTTGTTTTCGCATTTGAGTGTTTTCAATGGTCGATGAGATCTCTTTTGATGCCTTGCCAGTTCAATATGTTCACAGTAGCGTGCAGTGTAATTCCATTGATTTGGGGATTTTGATTGTATTGTGTCAGGGTCCAACTCATTTTGTATGCACTTAGTGCATGCCGTTTTTGAATGTTGTCTCAACATGGCTTCATATGGATCACAGTGCACATTCGCCATGCCATCTTTAGTTTTGAGATAATGACCAGAGTATCACCCATAGCATTTTGTTTTGTTCAAGATGCTGGTGTAAAGTGAACTCATGAAATTTTGGAACTGTGCAGATTGACAAGTCAATTGGTGCCATGTACAGAAGATTGCAGAAGACATTGACTTCTGATGAATTGTTTCCCTCGCTATGGGATAAATGCAAGGTATGTGGCCTAATCACTCTTTACCAATTTGCATTTGCTTGTTTGAAGTCGCGGGTTGTTGGTTCATAATTTTCCAGAGCAGCAAGATCACACGTTAATTTAACGATTCCTGCTTGACGTTTGCAGAAAGAGTTTTTGGACAAGTACGAGAGCTTTGTCCAGATGGTAACACGGATCTACGGAAACGAGCCTATAATGCCGGTTGCCGAGATGAGGGACACCCTTGCTAGCTTCTAGATACAATGAGTTCAGCGCCATGTATCATTTCACAGCGCGGTAGCTTATCTATATTCAATTCATTCTATTGGATTTTGCAGGTTCACCTTCTCTAGGCCTCTTTTAGGGTGGGTTCTACATGTATGTTGTTTACTTGTCAAATTGTATGTGTGTATAGAAATGGATGTGAGCTGTTTGTTGTCTGTCGCAAACCAGCTCCTGTTGTCGTAAAGGAGTATGAATGTAACAAGTCTGAGAGTGGTGTGCATGATCATCTAAACGCTGAAAGGTTTCTTGTTCATGTCTCATCTTATTGCCGTGAATTTCCAATGTCTGCGCAAACTAGGAACAGAATGTTTCATTTTGGTAAAATTCCGCATTCGGCTTTGTTCATCTGGATCACGCTGGTATATGTGAAGTCTGCCTATTTGCGGCAGAAAAAACAGATTGGCCCCGTGACACAGCGAGATGCCAATCACTGAAACAGATTGGCCCCGTGACACAGCGAGATGCCAATCACTGAAACAGATCGGTCACATATTGATAGGAGTAGTTCATTTTTCTGTCCGGAAGATTAACACTAAACTAGAGATGGATTTGTACTAGGTCCGCTCTGCATCCCTACATATTGAGATGCGGTGCTTTCATTCATCACCGAAGTAAAAACACAACGCAAATCGGGACAATAAAAATGAGAATCTGACGTAAAAACTCCAAAAGTGAAGCGACGGGCGATGCAGCTCAACAGTGCTTGAAAGTAAATCATGGTTTGTTTGTTACAGAGCAAACCTCATGATATCACGAGTCAATTTTTGTCTATCACTGCTGCATGGCTCCCTCGTTCATCTTAAGCAAAAACATGGAGTAATTCCGCTGGAAAACTGGAAGAAAAACGATTGCCCTTTCACAACACGAGCACGATACAGAAAATCTCTACTATACTTGAAAGCTCTTGGCAAAGAAATCAAAGACGGTAAGCAGAAATTCGGCGAGAAAAAGATTGAGATGGCAACGGGAGGAAGAAGCAAAGAAGGATAACCAGCAGAGAAGCGAAGAAAGAGGGAGAAGCTGACTGGCGGATGCAGATCTGGAGCCTTTTATATAGAAGAAGAAAAACGCTGGTGGAATCTTAGGGCTAGTGGCAGTTTTCCTCTCTGAATTTACGTTTCTGTCCCTAACTGCATGATTGCTAGTTCAGCCACTTAGTTTTTTTTTTGGTAAATAAGAAGAGGTAGTAAGCCGCAGTCTACCTGATACATGATATGTTCCAGAACCAGACAGAAGTCTGAGGATTGTTCGATTACAATTTACAAAGGATGTTGCCAAAGGCAGTCCATCAAAATGGGAAAAAAGAAGCAGATGAAAAGCAAGATCAAAACAGAAGAACAACAAGACTGAACACTGCAGACCCCATTCAGCTTCTTGGCCATGTGTACCCTCACATGCAGGCCAAAATACACTCTAAATTTTTTGGGGATGAATTGTAGCGCCAATAAGTTCAGCTGGTTCCCAAACAATTCCTCTGAAAGTAAGGAGGCTGTAGTAACTGCTGGTAGTAGCTAGCTAGCTTGCCAGAAAAAACATCCATCCTGCATCTGTGCCAGCCACAGAGGGGGCTTGAACATTCTCAAGTAAGTAGCTCTCTCAGGTTCTCCAATTCAGTGGTAGCTGTTGGTGAAACTGAGAGGGGACTACGCACAACTTCCCAAGGGCAAATGTCACAAGATTTGGTCAATATGATCCTACCTTTAACCAGCTGAGCCACAACCAAATTGAGACATAGTATAACCTCTTATGCTAGCTAGGCGAGTACAGGTGCGGTGCGTGTATAACCTTAATTAGTTGGCGACAAGAGAAGAGAGTGCACAATATAATAAACCACTGTCAAGTACTGTACTAGTTTAGCTACGACGATGTACGGTCTCTTATCACCAAATCGTTTTTGAATTGCCGCTTTAGGGCATCTCCAGCAGCAACTCGCAAAAACCCTCCCGCATCCGTGTTAGCGAACTGGTCCCCCCTATCCGATACCCAGTTTGATTGTCGGTATCTTCATACCTAGTTCAATCTCGTTATCGGCAAGTCTCTTTACTCGTTACGTAATACATCACCTCGTGACTAACTCCTTAGTCGTTTGCTTGCAAGCTTATGATGTGTATTACCGAGAGGGCCCAGAGATACCTCTCCGATACTCGGAGTGACAAATCATAATCTCAATCTATGCCAACTCAACAAACACCTTCGGAGATACCTGTAGAGCATATTTATAATCACCCAGTTACGTTGTGACGTTTGATAGCATACAAGGCATTCCTCCGGTATCCGGGAGTTGCATAATCTCATAGTCAAAGGAATATGTATTTGACATGAAGAAAGCAATAGCAATAAAATTGAATGATCAATATGATAAGCTAACGGATGGGTCCTGTCCATCACATCATTCTCCTAATGATGTGATCCCGTTATCAAATGACAACTCATGTCCATGGTCAGGAAACCTTAACCATCTTTGATCAACGAGCTAGTCAAGTAGAGGCTCACTAGGGACATAATGTTTGTCTATGTATTCACACATGTATTTAGATTTCCTATCAATACAATTCTAGCATGAATAATAAACATTTATCATGAATAAGGAAATATAAAATAACAACTTTATTATTGCCTCTAGGGCATATTTCCTTCAGTCTCCCACTTGCACTAGAGTAAATAATCTAGATTACATTGTAATGATTCTAACACCCATGGAGTCTTGGTGCTGATCATGTTTTGCTCGTGGAAGAGGCTTAGTCAATGGGTCTGCTACATTCAGATCCGTATGTATTTTGCAAAGCTCTATGTCTCCCTCCTTGACTTGATCACGGTTGGAGTTGAAGCATCTCTTGATGTGTTTGGTTCTTTTGTGAAATCTGGATTCCTTCGCTAAGGCAATTGCTCCAGTATTGTCACAAAAGATTTTCATTGGACCGATGCACTAGGTATTACACCTAGATCGGATATGAACTCCTTCATTTGCTGCTTCCGAAGCAGCTATGACTTCGCTTCACACGTAGATTCCGCCGTGATGCTCTGCTTGGAACTGATCCACTCCTGGATTACTTTGGTGCCTGTCTGCCAGACTTATGGCAAGGCACATATCAGGTCTGGTACACAACATAGCATACATGATAGAACCTATGGCTAAGGCATAGGGAATGACTTTTATTTTCTCTCTATCTTCTGCAGTGGTCGGGCATTGAGTCTGACTCAATTTCACATCTTGTAACACAGGCAAGAACCCTTTCTTTGACTGATCCATTTTGAACTTCTTCAAAACTTTGTCAAGGTATGTGCTTTGTGAAAGTCCTATTAAGCGTCTTGATCTATTTCTATAGATCTTGATGCCCAATATATAAGCAGCTTCACCAAGGTCTTTCATTGAAAAACTCTTATTCAAGTATCCTTTTATGCTATCTAGAAATTCTATATCATTTTCAATCAACAATATGTCATCCATATATAATATTAGAAATGCTACAGAGCTCCCACTCACTTATAAATACATGCTTCACTGAAAGTCTGTATAAAACAATATGCTCCTCATCAAAGCGTATATTCCAACTCCGAGATGCTTGCACGAGTCCATAGATGGATCGCTGGAGCTTGCACTCTTTGTTGGCACCTTTAGGATCGACAAAACCTTCTGGTTGCATCATATACAACTCTTCTTTAAGAAATCCATTAAGGAATGCAGTTTTGACGTCCATTTGCCAGATTTCATAATCATAAAATGCGGCAATTGCTAACACGATTCGGACAGACTTAAGCATCGCTACGGGTGAGAAAGTATCATCGTAGTCAACTCCTTGAACTTGTCGAAAACCTTTGGCGACAAGTCGAGCTTTGTAGACAGTAACATTACCATCAGCGTTACTCTTCTTCTTGAAGATCCATTTATTCTCTATGGCTCGCCGATCATCGGGCAAGTCCACCAAAGTCCACACTTTGTTCTCATACATGGATCCTATCTCAGATTTCATGGCCTCAAGCCATTTATCGGAATCTGGGCTCATCATAGCTTCTTCATAGTTCGTAGTTTCGTCATGGTCTAGTAACATGACTTTCAGAATAGGATTACCATACCACTCTGGTGCGGAACATGCTCTGTTCGACCTAGGAGGTCCAGTAGTAACTTGATCTGATGTTTCATGATCATCATCATTAGCTTCCTCTCTAGTTGGTGTAGGCATCACGGGAACGAATTTCTCTGGTGAGCTTCTTTCCAATTCGAGAGAAGGTACAATTACCTCATCAAGTTCTACTTTCCTCCCACTCACTTCTTTCGAGAGAAACTTTTCTCTAGAAAGTTTTCATTCTTGGCAACAAAGATCTTGCCTTCGGATTAGTGGTAGAAGGTGTACCAATCGTTTCCTTAGAGTATCCTATGAAGACGCACTTCTCCGATTTGGGTTCGAGCTTATCAGGCTGAAGCCTTTTGACATAAGTGTCGCCACCCCAAACTTGAAGAAACGACAGCTTAGGTTTCTTGTCAAACCACAGTTCATACAGTGTCGTCTCAACGGATTTAGACGATGCCCTATTTAACGCGAATGCAACTGTCTCTAATGCATAACCCCAAAACGATAATGGTAAATCGGTAAGAGACATCATAGATCGCACCATATCTAATAAAGTACGGTTACGACGTTCGGACACACCATTACGCTGTGGTGTTTCAGGTGGCGTGAGTTGTGAAACTATTCCACATTGTTTTAAATGAAGGCCAAACTCGTAACTCAAATATTCGCCTCTGCGATCAGATCGTAGAAACTTTATCTTCTTGTTATGATGATTCTACACTTCACTCTGAAATTCTTTGAACTTTTCAAATGTTTCAGACTTGTGTTTCATTAAGTAGATATACCCAGATCTGCTCAAATCATCTGTGAAGGTCAGAAAATAATGATACCCGCCGCGTGCCTCAATACTCATCGGACCTCATACATTGGTATGTATTATTTCCAATAAGTCATTAGCTCGCTCCATTGTTCCGGAGAACGGAGTTTTAGTCATCTTGCTCATGAGGCATGGTTCGCAACTATCAAATGATTAATAATTAAGTGATTCCAAAAGCCCATCTGCATGGAGTTTCTTCATGCGCTTTACACCAATATGACCTAAACGGCAGTGCCACAAATATGTTGCACTATCATTATCAACTTTGCATCTTTTGGCATCAATATTATAAATATGTGTATCACTATAATCGAGATTCAACAAAAATAGACCACTCTTCAAGGGTGCATGACCATAAAAGATATTACTCATATAAATAGAACAATCATTATTCTCTGATTTAAATGAATAACCATCTCGCACTAAACAAGATCCAAATATAATGTTCATGCTCAACGCTGGCACCAAATAACAATTATTCAGGTCTAAAACTAATCCCGAAGGTTGATGTAGAGGTAGCGTGCCGACGGCGATCACATCGACCTTGGAACCATTCCCGACGCGCATCGTCACCTCGTCCTTAGCCAATCTTCGTTTAATCCGTAGCTCCTGTTTCGAGTTACAAATATGAGCAACCAAACCAGTATCAAATAACCAGGCGCTACTACGAGTATTAGTAGGGTACACATCAATAACATGTATATCAAATATACCTTTGTTCACTTTGCCATCCTTCTTATCCGCCAAATACTTGGGCAGTTCCGCTTCCAGTGACCAGTCCCTTTGCAGTAGAAGCACTCAGTTTCAGGCTTGGGTTTCTTCCCGGGAGTGGCAATTTGCTTGCCATTCTTCTTGAAGTTCCCCTTCTTTCCCTTGCCCATTTTCTTGAAACTAGTGGTCTTGTTAACCATCAACACTTGATGCTCCTTCTTAATTTCTACCTCCGCAGCTTTGAGCATTGCGAAGAGCTTGGGAATTGTCTTGTCCATCCCTTGCATATTATAGTTTATCACGAAGCCTTTGTAGCTTGGTGGCAGTGATTGAAGAACTCTGTCAATAACACTATCATCTAGAAGATTAACTCCCAGCCGAGTCAAGTGATTATGATACCCAGACATTTTGAGTTTGTGTTCACTGACAGAACTGTTCACCTCCATCTTGCAGCTATAGAACTTGTTGGAGACTTCGTATCTCTCAACTCGGGCATTTGCTTGAAATATTAAATTCAACTCCCGGAACATCTCATATGGTCCATGACGTTCAAAATGTTTTTGAAGTTCCGATTCTAGGCCGTAAAGCATGGCACACTGAACTATCGAGCAGTCATCAGATCGAGCTTGCCAGACGTTCAAAACATCAGCATCTGCTCCTGCAGCAGGCCTTTCACCTAGCGGTGCATCAAGGACATAATTCTTCTGTGCAGCAATGAGGATAATCCTCGAGTTACGGACCCAGTCCGTGTAGTTGCTACCATCATCTTTCAACTTAGCTTTCTCTAGGAACGCATTAAAATTCAGGGGAACGGTAGCACGGGCCATTGATCTACAACATAGATATGCAAATACTATCAGGACTAAGTTCATAATAAATTAAGTTCAATTAATCAAATTACTTAAGAACTTCCACTTAGATAGACATCCCTCAAGTCATCTAAATGATACATGATCCAAATCAACTAACGCATGTCCGATCATCACGTGAGATGGAGTAGTCATCAATGGTGAATATCTCTATGTTGATCATATCTACTATATGATCACGTTCGACCTTTCGGTCTCCAGTGTTCCGAGGCCATGTATGTACATGCCAGATTCGTCAAGTTTAACCCGAGTATTCCGCATGTGCAAAACTATCTTGCACCCGTTGTATGTGAACATAGAGTCTATCACACCCGAGCGTCACGTGGTGTCTCAACAGGACGAACTGTCGCAACGGTGCATACTCAGGGAGAACACTTATACCTTGAAATTTAGTTAAGGGATCATCTTATAATGCTACCACCGTACTAAGCAAAATAAGATGCATAAAAGATAAACATCACATGCAATCAAAATATGTGACATGATATGGCCATCATCATCTTGTGTTTTTGATCTCCATCTCCAAAGCATCGTCATGATCTCCATCGTCACCGGCTCGACACCTTTGATCTCCATCGTTGCGTCGTAGTCGTCTCGCCAACTATTGCTTCTACAACTATCGCTAACGCATACTGATAAAGTAAAGCAATTACACGAGGGAAAATTTTGTTTTTGCCACTCTAGATTTTGCCAATTTTCCTTATGCCACTCTAGATTTTGACATTTCAGTTTTGCCACTCTTAGCTTTTGACAAATATCACAATTGCCATTATGTGGCAAAAGAAAATTAATTTTGTTTCACTTTTGCCACTCTAGCTTTTGACAATGTATCACAATTGCCACTCTCATTTATTTTGGTTTTGCCACATAATGGCAATTGTGATATTTGTCAAAAGCTAAGAGTGGCAAAACTGAAATGTCAAAATCTAGAGTGGCATAAGAAAAATTGGCAAAATCTAGAGTGGCAAAAACAAAATTTTCCCATTACATGGTGCTTGCATTTCATACAATAAAGGGACAACCATAAGGCTCTTGCCGGTTGCCGATAACTTTTACAAAACATGATCATCTCATACAATAACGTATATCACATCATATCTTGACCATATCACATCACAACATACCCTGCAAAAACAAGTTAGGCGTCCTCTAATTTGTTGTTGCAAGTTCTACGTGGCTACTACGGGCTTCTAGCAAGAACCATTCTTATCTACGCGCAAAACCACAACGGTGTTTCGTCAAGTTTGCTGTTTTAACCTTCTTCAGTCAAATTCGATTCAACTAAAGTAGGAGAAAAAGACACCCGCCAACCACCTTTATGCAAAACTAGTTGCATGTCTGTCGGTGGAACGGTCTCATGTACGTGGACATGTAAGGTTGGTCCGGGCCGCTTCATCTTACAATACCGCCGAATCAAAATAAGACGTTGGTGGTAAGCAGTATGACTATCACCGCCCACAACTCTTTGTGTTTTACTCGTGCATATGATCTACGCATAGACCTGGCTCATGATGCCACTGTTGGGAATCGTTGCATGGAAAACAAAAAAATTTCTACGCACACGCAATGATCTATCCATGGAGATGCATAGCAACGAGGCGGAGAGTGTGTCTACGTATCCTCGTAGACCGTAAGCGGAAGCGTTTGACAACGCGGTTGATGTAGTCGAACTTCTTCTCGCTCCGACCGATCAAGTACCGAACATACAACACCTCCGAGTTCTGCACACGTTCAGCTCGGTGACGTCCCTCGCCTTCTTAGTCCAACAAGATGTCGAGGTAGTAGATGAGTTCCGTCAGCACGACGGCGTGGTGACGGTGATGGTGAAGTGATCCGTGCAGGGCTTCGCCTAAGCACTACGAAGATATGACCGTGGGAGTAAACGGTGGAGGGAGGTGCCGCACACGGCTAGGCAATTGTCTGGGGTGTGCTAGGGGCGCCCCCCACATATATATATAGGTGGTAGGGAGAGGAGAGGCAGCCAGGGTGCACCCCAACTAGGATCCGAATCCTACTTGGGGTTTCCCCAAGTGGCGCCCCCTGCCTTATTTCACCGGAGAAGAAAGGGAAGGGGGAAGAGAGAAAGGAAGGGGGGGCCGAACCCCCCTTTTCCTTCTCCCAATTTGGCCTCCTGCTATAGGGGGGCGCCACCCCTTGTGGGCTGGTGTGCTCCCCTCTCATGGCCCATATGCCCCATATATTCCCCCCAGGGTTCCCGGTAACCCCTCTGGTACTCCGATAAATACCCGATACACTCTGGAACACTTCCGATGTCCGAATACTATCGTCCTATATATCAATATTTACCTCTCGACCATTTCGAGACTCCTCGTCATGTCCGTGATCTCATCCGGGACTCCCAACAACATTCGGTCACCAAATCACATAACTCATATAATACAATATCGTTATCGAACGTTAAGCGTGCGGACCCTACGGGTTCGAGAACTATGTAGACATGACCGAGACACCTCTCCGGTCAACAACAAATAGTGGAATTTGGATGCTCATATTGGCTCCTACATATTCTATGAAGATCTTTATCGGTCGAACCGTTATGACAATATACGTAATTCCCTTTGTCCATCGGTATGTTACTTGCCCGAGATTCGATCGTCGGTATCTTCATACCTAGTTCAATCTCGTTATCGGCAAGTCTCTTTACTCGTTCCGTAATACATCACCTCGTGACTAACTCCTTAGTCGTTTGCTTGCAAGCTTATGATGTGTATTACCGAGAGGGCCCAGAGATACCTCTCCGATACTCGGAGTGACAAATCCTAATCTCGATCTATGCCAACTCAACAAACACCTTCGGAGATACCTGTAGAGCATATTTATAATCACCCAGTTACGTTGTGACGTTTGATAGCATACAAGGCATTCCTCCGGTATCCGGGAGTTGCATAATCTCATAGTCGAAGGAATATGTATTTGACATGAAGAAAGCAATAGCAATAAAACTGAACGATCAATATGCTAAGCTAACGGATGTGTCTTGTCCATCACATCATTCTCCTAATGATGTGATCCCGTTATCAAATGATAACTCATGTCCATGGTCAGAAAACCTTAACCATCTTTGATCAACGAGCTAGTCAAGTAGAGGCTCACTAGGGACATAATGTTTGTCTATGTATTTACACATGTATTTAGGTTTCCTATCAATACAATTCTAGCATGAATAATAAACATTTATCATGAATAAGGAAATATAAAATAACAACTTTAGTATTGCCTCTAGGGCAAATTTCCTTCATGTACCTGGCGGGGCGGCCGGAGGACGGGGGTTGAACGGAGATGGAGGAGAAGCGGCGGAGAGGCCTGCTGGATTGCCAGAGGTGACGGAGATGCATATTTCTGGCAGGGGTGTGGCGTGGTAGCCGGGGTGGTGGAGCGGCGGTGACGGTAAAAGAGAAAGAAGGAAGGAGAGAAAATGAGGAGGATGGAGACGCGGGGTCCGAAAAGGTTTTGGATGGGCCTGGGGTGTCGGATTCGTATGTTTCGCGTGTCCGAACTCCCGCAAACCTTCCCCACTTTTATCTCCGTTTTTCGGGAGAAATCACATCCGGACCGCCTCGTGGACTGATACAAGACCACGCTGGATGGCTTCCTTGGTCCAGACAACATGACCCGAACGGTTGCGAGAGATTTGCGGATCCGCCTTGAAGATGCCTACCTAGATAGAGAAATCAGCCCTGACAATTTTCGTAGTAACACCATTCTGCAGTTCTGCGGCGTCTCCATGCCCATGCAAATGACACAAGGTCATCGCGGCATTAAACTGGCGAGTCCGTCAAAAGCACTGTTAAATATACTATTCCTATTTTTATAAGGCGTTGAAGATATTTCAGACAAGGTGTAAAGTAGCTCATTTTCAATGAAATAACTTATAAAAATGAATGGACGGAGTATCTTTCTACCAAAATAATTGTTTTTAGATTAAACTAGCCTAAAAAACTATATTTTAATGTGAAGAGAGTAGATCTTATCGGCTGCTCGATTGATCACGTTCTTGCCCCCGGTTAATTGACCAGTCCAAACTGAACGAGCCACGTTGCAAAGCTACATGTCGCGAAATACATGGGCTCGACCAGTCACGAGGTCTAGAACGAAGAAGAGTAAGGTAATGTGTGCACCATGACGTCCAATATATACGAATCGAAGGGCATTCACATATAATAAACCACACTGTCGAGTAGTAATTTTTTTTTTGAGAATCTGTCGAGTAGTAATTAAACACGATGTACAGCCGGTCATGTGTATCTATCAACCGAGAGCACTTTTTTACTTATATATACATACTGTCACTATGATGCACCCCAATTCACTTTTTATTGCGCTTTACCTTAGAGGGCGACAAGAGTGCCATTTTCTAACGCCCTTTTGCGGCTGCTCCGCGCCGGAGCAAATGACACGAATTCGCCCTGAAATTAAACTACGAATCCAGTCAAAAGCGCTAGCTCGATGCCAGCTGAATCTTGATTCTTGTCCCCCGTCAATTGACAAATCCAAATCGAGCGATCCACGTTGCAGAGCTACTCACAGATAGTAACAAAATTAGGGACGCGTACAACTTTACATGCCAGGCAATATACGAGCTTACGTCGAGTGATCTACGAGCAAAGAGTAAACTAGCCACGGGTGATATTAGCCAGCCATCTGAATTATCTACTGATACTATCATATTGATCCCCCAGAGTTTGAACAATTGGACATGGTTTGAGTTTTTCTTAAAGCAAATTGCATGTTATATATGATTAGCTGAGGATGAATTAGCTAGTACTATGAGGTCCTGTACAATGGGAGATGCTTAGAGGGGTGTTTAGAAAAATAAACCGAGATTTTCTGAAGCACCGGTGCCTATTTCTACAGGAGAGACGCTTAGTTAAGCGTCTACCCTATACAAATAAGCACCGGTGCTTAAGGAAAGTCTGGTTTATTTCTCCAAGCACCCCCCTAAGCACCTCCCATTGTACAAGGCCTGATAATCACACACAAGCGCTTTAGACCTACCTCGGATATGTTGACACTCCCGCAAAAAAATTTGTTAGACATGCATGATCGATTTTAAGCACGCACAGCATCCATCTTTCTCTCCCTTTTTTTCTTTGATTATCGTAACTAATTAACTTGGTGGTAGGCCCATGGTAATCAAGGCAACTTTGGCAGCTGATGAGATTTTGTTCAACACGTATTCGTCTCTAGTGCAAATTGAGTGCGCACTTGTTGCCAGACCAGTGGGCACATACACCACACTGGTTAAAAGCAGTAGGTGAGGGGAAAATAAGGAGTATCGTGTGTACCTTTTACTTGAAGACCCGAGTTGGAAGTTTTCTGAGAGGAGAGGAAGTGGGGTTGGAAGTTGAAACCCATGTGTTAGAGTTGTGTCGAATATTGTGTACAAGTTAGGTTACAGTTGGACTCTGAGTTGTATTGTGTTTAGATAGGATATGGAGTCGTGCCCTAGTAGGACACTTGTATCCTAGGCTTCTCATATATAGTGGGGCTAGACACACGATGTAACCTATGCCAACATAATAGCATCGGAACGAAGGGGAAGCCGGCGGCATGTGCCGGTGTCCAGGGCGACCGGGTGCGGTATTGTGACGGTGTCACGGGGAGGAGCGCCCGTAGTCAGGCCCCGGGATGTAGCCATATTGGTGAACCTCGTTAACAAATTTCGATGTCGTGCTCGTGTGATTGCTTGGTCCTCGGATGATCGACGATATGCCTCGGATTTATTCTGACAAGTGGTATCAGAGCTAGGTTGTTCGGAGGTCGTGGATTGTTGTTTAGAGCAAGGAGTGCCGATGTTTGATCAACAGTATTTGCATGAGTAGTCGCCGACGTGATGTATGCAGACGAGAGACGATCGGGAAACATCTGAACTTGAAAAGCAATCCGAAGCGGTACGAGCGTGCAGAGTGGCCTCGAGCGTCCAGGGGATCTGGTGGAGATCGGATGAGGCAGGCAGAGTCTGCGAGATCTGATCGGTCTGATCTGGGTCGTGGCAGCGGTAGTTCGGCTGCTAGGGCACGAAGCTACCTCAGGACTCGGGAGTGTGCTGCTGCAGGAGGCAGCGTCTAGGCGCCGTTGGCAGGCAGCCCACGGGTCCATGGCGCGAGCGGGCGTAGGCCCAAGCAAGGCGCAGAGGCCAGGCGAGGAAACCAGATCGAGTTGACTGCGACGCTGCGTGCGTACATGGCTGAGGCTTGCACGTGTGAGATTTGTTTTGAGAAAAAAGGGGGACCGAGTCTCCAATGACACGAAGTTAGGCAGGCAAATCAATCGGGGAAATAAATTAATCAAGGGATATGCATCCGTTGGAATTAGCGGGAGGCGTTGACAAGGCAATTGCTAGCATCAGGAAGTTGAGCTTAGACGAGAGTTACCACGTGAAGGCCAAAGATTTTAATTCTCTTGGTTTTGCTATAGTAGCATGCAGAGGTTCTGTCCGTGTGCTTGGGGCATCGCGTGGAAAGCTCATATAATTTTTTGCAGGGTCAGCCGTACAAAGAACCATGGCGCCAACGGGTACCAGGTTTGAGGTGGAGAAGTTCACGGAACTGAAAACCTTGGGTTATGGCAGACAAGGATAAAAAATTTGTTGGCACAACAGGGATGCTTGAGGGCATTGCGGGAAGTCATGCCAGCTAAGATGGAATTATGTGTGATGGATGGAAATTCGCGGAAGATGATTTGGGAGCCTCGAGCGTGTCATACAGTCGAACGAGTAAGGCTGGGTCGGACTAGATAGTCTGACGGATCGACGCAAGTCGGTTGGTACAGAAGACGGTGGTGGGATCGGCGACGACGACATAGGAGCGTGATGCTGATGGTGACCGACTTCTGGGCGTGGAAACACGTGGTGCACATGCCCGAGGCTTGTGCGGCTTCAACAAGACTATGGCGCGGGATTGATTCAAGGTGGTGTATACACGGAGCTTGAAGTCGATGAGGCGCAGGGGTAGACTGATCATCTACCATGGAGTCATGTTAAAGGTGGAGCTGGAGTCTAACGGAAGACTTCACTCGGTGCTGATTGAGGGGCTACGGCGTAAGACGTCAGAGAGTCGAAGCCTATTCAGCGGGAAAAGCGAGGGACACGTAGTTCGGACTGGAGCCCAGTGGTCTGATGGAAGCGTGAAACTCATCATCGGTCGGTGATGATCGGTGGTACTCTGCAGTGGGGGTTGAGTGGTGTGGGTTCGCGGCCCTTGAGACTTGACCGGGACAGCGGAGGCTCGACGTGGTAATAGCGGCAAGGCGTGCGGTTAGCACGGGGGACATGGAGATGGGCCAGGGCTCTGGTGGTCATACATGTTGTGAGACAACTGCGTATTTGACTTGGGATGACTACAAACAAAGGTGAAATTCCTTCAAGTTTCAGACAGGCTGTCAAGAAAGGAGCGGTGATGTTGAGTTCAGGTAACTCTTATGTGTGACACCCAATATGTGAGTTGTTCACTTTCACGCAGGTCAGTGATCAATGTGTGATGGCGTTGGACGGATACTCTGGAAGTTGGGAGCGCAAACTAGAGTAATGTGGAACTTAATTTCGTTCGAGTGTTGACTCTGGTCAAGAACAGAAGGGACTACAAGTTGCAGGTGGAGTCACATAAAGTCTTTGGAGTAGCAGCGGTTCTCATGGGATAAGCTCAAGTCCAATGTACATGGAAGTAAGTTTGACGCATTGACGAATTCAAGGTGGTGGAGAATATTCGCCAAGGTGGAGTTTGTTAGAGTTGTGTCGAATATTGTGTACAAGTTAGGTTACAGTTGGACTCTGAGTTGTATTGTGTTTAGATAGGATATGGAGTCGTGTCCTAGTAGGACACTTGTATCCTAGGCTTCTCATATATAGTGGGGCTAGACACACAATGTAACCTATGCCAACATAATAGCACCGGAACGCAGGGGAAGCCGGCGGCATGTGCCGGTGTCCAGGGCGATCGGGTGCGGTATTGTGACGGTGTCACGGGGAGGAGCGCCCGTAGTCAGGCCCCGGGGATGTAACCATATTGGTGAACCTCGTTAACAAATCTCGGTGTCGTGCTCGTGTGATTGCTTGGTCATCAGATGATCGACGGTATGCCTCGGATTTATTCTGACAAGTGCTCATGTGACCATGTCCTACGACGAGTCGACAATCTTCTAGAATGAAACAAAAGGGGCTCATGGCCATAGCAACCCTTAAATTAGGCAACTGTTTCCAATAGAGTACCCTTAAATATTGACGAAGCAGATCATGAGGGAGATCAACTAACTAAAAGAAGTTCATGAGTGAGATCTAGAAGCATTATGGACGGGGACATGAACGGACCGAAAAGGTTCAACGTCTATATATATACAAAACCGACCATAGTTATGTTTTTCAATCGTGTGTGCCATTTTCTATAATACTCAAAAAAGGCACGCCAAATCAATTGCATAGCCTTCTGTCCTTCTGTTTGCTTTCTTGTTTAGCTAGACTTTGTTTTCTTGGTTCTTCTATTCTCCTTGTATATATACTCCCTTTATACATATTATTGAAAAAATACCATAGAAAATTTGTTATACGGTTCTGGGGCAATAAGTAATGTTTCGGCTTTTACATGCATAGGGAATAGTATTGAAGTGGTCATTTTTTGCTTAACCCTTGAGCACTTACTACACAACACACGCTTGATTAACATAATTGAACACAAAAAAGTGGCCTCCTTGACATTTACAATTATACTTTTTTGTAACGATTACAAGCTTTCTTACTTTGGATGTGGACTGCTCTTATTGATGTACTTTACCATCTTAGGAGAAACTTTAACGCACTTTACTTGCACTCAGTTCTTGGGAGAGTACAGATGTACAATCTTAGTCTCCTATTTTGGCGACAAGAGAGCATGCACCATGACGCACCATATATACGAATCAATGACATAAAATAAACCACTATCAAGTAGTAGTTAAACACGACGAACGGTTGGTCATGCATATCTATCAACCAGGAGTTCTTTACATAGTCAGTCTTATCTTCAATTCACTTTTCATTGCGCTTTTACCAAGAGGGTGACAAGAGCATTTGCCACACCCATTTTTCTAACACCCTTTTACGGCTTCTCCGCGCCAGAGCATATGACACAAATTCAGTGTGAAATAAAACTACAAACCCAGTCAAATACGTTAACTCAACTGTCACGTTCTTGTCTCCCATCAATTGACAAATCCAAAACGAGAGCTCCACGTTGCAAATCTAGTCACGAGTAGTAATAAAAATAGGGATATGTACATGTCACGAAATATATGGCCTCTCGTAGCGAGATCTAGGAACGGAGTAAACTAAATGGTGTTGTTATCAATTAGTTGTCGATGAAGGAAATATGCCCTAGAGGCAATAATAAAGTTGTTATTTATATTTCCTTATATCATGATAAATGTTTATTATTCATGCTAGAATTGTATTAACCGGAAACTTAGTACATGTGTGAATACATAGACAAACAGAGTGTCACTAGTATGCCTCTACTTGACTAACTCGTTGAATCAAAGATGGTTAAGTTTCCTAGCCATAGACATGAGTTGTCATTTGATTAACGGGATCACATCATTAGAGAATGATGTGATTGACTTGACCCATTCCGTTAGCTTAGCACTTGATCGTTTAGTATGTTGCTATTGCTTTCTTCATGACTTATACATGTTCCTATGACTATGAGATTATGCAACTCCCGAATACCGGAGGAACACTTAGTGTGCTACCAAACGTCACAACATAACTGGGTGATTATAAAGGTGCTCTACAGGTGTCTCCGATGGTACTTGTTGAGTTGGCATAGATCGAGATTAGGATTTGTCACTCCGATTGTCGGAGAGGTATCTCTGGGCCCTCTCGGTAATGCACATCACTATAAGCCTTGCAAGCAATGTGACTAATGAGTTAGTTGCGGGATGATGCATTACGGAACGAGTAAAGAGACTTGCCGGTAACGAGATTAAACTAGGTATTGAGATACCGACGATCGAATCTCGGGCAAGTAACATACCGATGACAAAGGGAACAACGTATGTTGTTATGCGGTTTGACCGATAAAGATCTTCGTAGAATATGTAGGAATCAATATGAGCATCCAGGTTCCGCTATTGGTTATTGACCAGACATGAGTCTCGGTCATGTCTACATAGTTCTCGAACCCATAGGGTCCGCACGCTTAACGTTCTGTGACGATTGGTCTTATGAGTTTATGTGTTTTGATGTACCGAAGGTTGTTCGGAGTCTCGGATATGATCATGGACATGACGAGGAGTCTCGAAATGGTTGAGACATAAAGATCGATATATTGGATGGCTATGTTTGGACATCGGAATGGTTCCAGGTGAGTTCGGGCATTTACCGAAGTACCGGGAGGTTACCGGAACCCCCCGGGAGTGTATGGGCCTTAGTGGGAGAGAGGAGGAGGCGGCCTAGGAGGGGGCACCCCCCAAGCCCAATCCGAATTGGGAGGGGGGCCGGCCCCCCCTTCCTTCCTCCCTCTCTCCTCCTTACTTCCTCTCCTACTCCTACTTGGAAGGGGGGAATCCTACTCCCGGTGGAAGTAGGACTCCCCTAGGGCGCGCCATAGAGAGGGCCGGCCGTCCCCCTCCTCCACTCCTTTATATACGAGGGAAGGGGGCACCCCATAGACACACAAGTTGATCATTGTCTTAGCCGTGTGCGGTGCCCCCCTACACCATAATCCACCTCGGTCATATCGTCGTAGTGCTTAGGCGAAGCCCTCCGCCGGTAGCTTCATCATCATCGTCATCACGCCGTCGTGCTGACTCAGCTGGATCGAGAGTTCGTGGGACGTCACCGAGCTGAACGTGTGCAGATCGCGGAGGTGCCGTACTTTCGGTACTAGGATCGGCCGGATCGTGAAGACGTACGACTACATCAACCGCATTGTCATAACGCTTCCGCTTTCGGTCTACGAGGGTACGTAGACAACACTCTCCCCTCTCGTTGCTATGCATCACCATGATCTTGCGTGTGCGTAGGAATTTTTTTGAAATTACTGCGTTCCCCAACAGTGGCATCCGAGCCAGGTTTATGCGTAGATGTTATATGCACGAGTAGAACACAAATGAGTTGTGGGCGATAATAGACATACTGCTTACCAGCATGTCATACTTTGATTCAGCGGTATTGTTGGATGAAGCGGCCCGGACCGACATTACGCGTACGCTTATGCGAGACTGGTTCTACCGACGTGCTTCGCACACAGGTGGCTGGCGGGTGTCAGTTTCTCCAACTTTAGTTGAATCGAGTGTGGCTACGCCCGGTCCTTTTTGAAGGTTAAAACAACACACTTGACAAAAAATCGTTGTGGTTTTTGATGCGTAGGTAAGAACGGTTCTTGCTCAGCCCGTAGCAGCCACGTAAAACTTGCAACAACAAAGTAGAGGACGTCTAACTTGTTTTTGCAGGGCATGTTGTGATGTGATATGGTCAAGACATGATGCTAAATTTTATTGTAACAGAGTTATCGACAGCTGGCATGAGCCATATGGTTGTCGCTTTATTGTATGAAATGCAACCGCCATGTAATTGCTTTACTTTATCACTAAGCGGTAGCGATAGTCGTAGAAGCAATAGTTGGCGAGACGACAACGATGCTACGATGGAGATCAAGGTGTCGCGCCGGTGATGATGGTGATCATGACGGTGCTTTGGAGATGGAGATCAAAGGCACAAGATGATGATGGCCAAATCATATCACTTATATTGATTGCATGTGATGTTTATCCTTTATGCATCTTATTTTGCTTAGTTTGGCGGTAGCATTATAAGATGATCTCTCACTAAATTTCAAGGTACAAGTGTTCTCCTTGAGTATGCACCGTTGCGAAAGTTCGTTGTGCCGAGACACCACGTGATGATCGGGTGTGATAAGCTCTACGTTCACATACAACGGGTGCAAGCCAGTTTTGTAGACGCGGAATACTCGTGTTAAACTTGACGAGCCTAGCATATGCAGATATGGCCTCGGAACACTGAGACCGAATGGTCGAGCGTGAATCATATAGTAGATATGATCAACATAGTGATGTTCACCATTGAAAACTACTCCATCTCACGTGATGATCGGACATGGTTTAGTTGATTTGGATCACGTGATCACTTAGATGATTAGAGGGATGTCTATCTAAGTGGGAGTTCTTAAGTAATTTGATTAATTGAACTTTAATTTATCATGAACTTAGTACCTGATAGTATTTTGCATGTCTATGTTGTTGTAGATAGATGGCTCGTGCTGTTGTTCCGTTGAATTTTAATGCGTTCCTAGAGAAAGCTAAGTTGAAAGATGATGGTAGCAAGTACACGGACTGGGTCCGTAACTTGAGGATTATCCTCATTGCTGCACAGAAGAATTACATTCTGGAAGCACCGCTAGGTGCCAAACCCGCTGCAGGAGCAACGCCAGATGTTATGAATGTCTGGCAGAGCAAAGCTGATGACTACTCGATAGTTCAGTGTGCCATGCTTTACGGCTTAGAACCGGGACTTCAACGACGTTTTGAACATCATGGAGCATATGAGATGTTCCAGGAGTTGAAGTTAATATTTCAAGCAAATGCCCGGATTGAGAGATATGAAGTCTCCAATAAGTTCTATAGCTGCAAAATGGAGGAGAATAGTTCTGTCAGTGAGCATATACTCAAAATGTCTGGGTATAACAATCACTTGATTCAACTTGGAGTTAATCTTCCTGATGATAGTATCATTGACAGAATTCTTCAATCACTGCCACCAAGCTACAAGAGCTTCGTGATGAACTATAATATGCAAGGGACGGATAAGATAATTCCCGAGTGATACGTCTCCAACGTATCATTGACAATATCTGTTTTGGATGTTTAATGGGCTTTACTAAGCAGTTTTATATTATTTTTGGGACTAACCTATTAACCGAAGGCCCAGTGCAAATTGCTGTTTTTTTTGCTTATTTCAGTGTTTCGCAGAAAAGGAATATCAAACGGAGTCCAAACGGAATGAAACCTTCTGGAGAGTTATTTTTGGAACAAACGTGATCCAGGGGACTTGGAGTGGACGTCAAGAAAGAAGCGAGGAGGCCACGAGGCAGGGAGGCGTGCCTGCCACCTGGGCACGCCCCCCACCCTTGTGGGCCCCTCGCAGCTCCACCGACCTACTTCTTCCTCCTATATATATCCATATACCCAAAAAACATCCAGGAGCACCACGAAACCCTATTTCCACTGCCGCAACCGTCTGTACCCATGAGATCCCATCTTGGGGCCTTTTACGGCGCTCCGCCGGAGGGGGAATCGATCACGAAGGGCTTCTACATCAACACCATAGCCTCTCCGATGATGTGTGAGTAGTTTACCACAGACCTTCGGGTCCATAGTTATTAGCTAGATGGCTTCTTCTCTCTCTTTGGATCTCAATACAAAGTTCTCCTCGATCTTCTTGGAGATCTATTCGATGCAATTCTTTTTGCGGTGTGTTTGTCGAGATCCGATGAATTGTGGGTTTATGATCAAGATTATCTATGAACAATATTTGAATCTCCTCTGAATTCTTTTATGTATGATTTGTTATCTTTGCAAGTCTCTTTGAATTATCAGTTTGGTTTGACCTACTAGATTGATCTTTCTTGCAATGGGAGAAGTGCTTAGCTTTGGGTTCAATCTTGCGGTGTCCTTTCCCAGTGACAGCAGGGGTAGCAAGGCACGTATTGTATTGTTGCCATCGAGGATAAAAAGATGGGGTTTATATCATATTGCTTGAGTTTATCCCTCTACATCATGTCATCTTGCCTAATGCGTTACTCTGTTCTTATGAACTTAATACTCTAGATGCATGCTGGATAGCGGTCGATGTGTGGAGTAATAGTAGTAGATGCAGAATCGTTTCGGTCTACTTGTCGCAGACGTGATGCCTATATACATGATCATGCCTAGATATTCTCATAACTATGCACTTTTCTATCAATTGCTCGACAATAATTTGTTCACCCACCGTAATACTTATGCTATCTTGGAGAAGCCACTAGTGAAACCTATGGCCCCTGGGTCTATTTTCCATCATATAAGTTTCCAATC
This sequence comes from Triticum aestivum, assembly GCF_018294505.1. Lineage (NCBI taxonomy): Eukaryota > Viridiplantae > Streptophyta > Magnoliopsida > Poales > Poaceae > Triticum > Triticum aestivum. The sequence continues at coordinate 46,606,147 of NC_057805.1, forward strand.
TATTTTACTTTGCAATCTTTACTTTTCAATCTATATCATAAAAATACCAAAAATATTTATCTTATTATCTGTATCAGATCTCACTTTTGCAAGTGGCCGTGAAGGGATTGACAACCCCTTTATCGCGTTGGTTGCAAGGTTCTTATTTGTTTGTGTAGGTACGAGGTGACTTGCGTGTAGTCTCCTACTGGATTGATACCTTGGTTCTCAAAAACTGAGGGAAATATTTACGCTACTTTGCTGCATCACCCTTTCCTCTTCAAGGGAAAACCAACGCAATGCTCAAGAGGTAGCAAGAAGGATTTCTGGCGCCGTTGCCGGGGAGGCTTACACCAAGTCAAGTCAAGGTTTGATCTCCCGCCAGTGTGCGATTTCTGGCGCCGTTGCCAGGGAGATCTATGCCAAGTCAAGTCAAGTCAAGACATACCAAGTACCCATCACAAACTCTTATCCCTCGCATTACATTATTCTCCATTTGCCTCTCGTTTTCCTCTCCCCCACTTCACCCTTGCCGTTTTATTCTCCCTCTTTGCTGTTCATCTCTTTTCACTTGCTTCTTGTGTGTCCGGGTGTTAGATCGTTTGCTTTGCTGTCATGGCTAGTCCTTCTATCATTGTTAGTACTCCCGATCATGAAGTTCTTAATTTTAAACAAAGGGAGGGAGAAAATCTAAAAGATGCTTGGCATAGAATTTGCAATGCTCAGAATAGATCTACTAGGAAGCAATCTACTTCCGTTCTTCTTCGCAATTTTTATGTAGGCATCACTCCTTGGAACAGATATATTCTTGATACCATTACCGGAGGGAATTTCTTGGGTAGCCATACTTTTGATTCTTATAATGCTATGATAGATTTCTTTGGCCCACCACCTCTTTTGATTTATGGAACTATTTTAACTTTGGAACATGTGATGCAAAGGCTTGAAATTATTGAAAATAAAGTTGCCACTGTAGAGTTAATTGAAAATTTGGATAAAAAGATCCACAACCAAATTACCCGATATGGATCTAAGGTAGGAGTTACTCTGATTTTTTTTAAAGAAAAGGAACCTATAGTTAATGAAAGAATAGATCAAGATTCCACAAGAATTGGTAAACTTGAGGATATTATTACCAACTTAGGGTCTGCCCTTTCATCCGTGAAAAATACTCCAAATCCTCCTACTACCAAAGTTGCCAAATTGATGTATGTTCCTAAAAATAAGGGCGAATCTTCTAGTAAGGAAAAAGCGGATCTCAAATCAATAAGTGTTCACCCCAACTTGTTTGCTATCTTTAAGGAACCTTTTGCTACAAATGATTTTCTCGATTTCTTGCCTAGGAGTTTGATCATTAATAAAAAGAAGGAAACTCCTGAGGGTTATAAGTGTTCTATTGAAGAATTGCGTACCAAAGATGATAATACCTAGACCTATCCTTGCCTTTATGCCTAGCTAGGGGCGTTAAACGATAGCGCTTGTTGGGAGGCAACCCAATTTTATTTTTGTTTCTTACTTTTTGGTTCTGTTTAGTAATAAATAATTCATCTAGCTTCTGTTTAGATGTGGTTTTATGTTTAATTAGTGTTTGTGCCACGTAGAACCAATAGGATCTTCTTGGGTGATAGTTGTTTGATCTTGCTGAAAAAGACAGAAACTTTGCGCTCACGAAAATAATTGTTAAAATTCACCAGAACTTGATAAAATACCTATTATTTTTGCAGTAGATCAATATACAATTTTTCCAGGTTGTACTAGTTTTTCAGAATTTTTGGAGTTCCATAAGTATTCGAACAAATCTGATTGCTACAGACTGTTCTGTTTTTAACATATTCTGTTTTTCGTGTGTTGTTTGCTTATTTTGATGAATCTATGGCTAGTATCGGAGGGTATGAACCATAGAGAAGTTGGAATACAGTAGGTTTAACACCAATATAAATAAAGAATGAGTTCATTATAGTACCTTATGGTGGTGATTTGCTTTCTTATACTAACGGAGCTCATAAGATTTTCTGTTGAGTTTTGTGTTGTGAAGTTTTCAAGTTTTGGGTAAAGATTTGATGGATTATGGAATAAGGAGTGGCAAGAGCCTAAGCTTGGGGATGCCCAAGGAACCCCAAGGTAAAATTCGAGGACAACCAAAATCCTAAGCTTGGAGATGCCCCGGAAGGCATCCCCTCTTTCGTCTTCGTCTATCGGTAACTTTACTTGAGGCTATATTTTTATTCACCACATGATATGTGTTTTGCTTGGAGCGTATTGTATGATTTGAGTCTTTTCTTTTTAGTTTGCCACAATCATCCTTGTTGTACACACCTTTTGGAGAGACACACATGAATCAGAATTTATTAGAATACTCTATGTGCTTCACTTATATCTTTTGAGCTAGATAATTTTGCTCTAGTGCTTCACTTATACCTTTTTAGAGGATGGTGGTGGTTTTATTTTATAGAAATGATTGATCTCTCATGCTTCACTTATATTATTTTGAGAGTCTTTTAGAACAGCATGGTAGTTTGCTTTGGCTATAAAATTACTCCTAATATGATGAACATCCAAGATGGGTATAATAAAAACTATCATATAAAGTGCATTGAATACTATGAGAAGTTTGATACTTGATGATTGTTTGGAGATATGAAGATGGTGATATTAGAGTCATGCTAGTTGAGTAGTTATGAATTTGAGAAATACTTGGTCTAAAGTTTGTGATTCCCGTAGCATGCACGTATGGTGAACCGTTATGTGATGAAGTCGGAGCATGATTTATTTATTGATTGTCTTCCTTATGAGTGGCGGTCGGGGATGAGCGATGATCTTTTCCTGCCAATCTATCCCCCTAGGAGCATGCGCGTAGTACTTCGTTTCGATAACTAATAGATTTTTGCAATAAGTATGTGAGTTCTTTATGACTAATGTTGAGTCCATGGATTATACGCACTCTCACCCTTCCACCATTGCTAGCCTCTCTAATACCGCACACCTTTCGCCGGTATCATACACCCACCATATACCTTCCTCAAAACAGCCACCATACCTACCTATTATGGCATTTCCATAGCCATTCCGAGATATATTGCCATGCAACTTACCACCATTCCATTTATTATGACACGTTTCATAATTGTCATATTGCCATGCATGTTCATGTAGTTGACATCGTATTTGTGGCAAAGCCAGCTTTATAATTCTTTCATACATGTCACTCTTGATTCATTGCATATCCTGGTACACCGCCGGAGGCATTCACATAGAGTCATATTTTGTTCCAAGTATTGAGTTGTAATTTTTGAGTTGTAAGTAAATAAAAATGTGATGATCATCATTATTAGAGCATTGTCCCAAGTGAGGAAAGGATGATGGAGACTATGATTCCCCCACAAGTCGGGATGAGACTCCGGACAAAAAGGAAAAAAAGAAAAAAAAGAGGCCATAAAAAAAGAGAAAAAGGCCCAAACAAAAATAAAAAATAAAAAAATGAGAGAAAAAAGAGAGAAGGGACAATGTTACTATCCTTTTACCACACTTGTGCTTCAAAGTAGCACCATGATCTTCATGATAGAGAGTCTCCTATGTTGTCACTTTCCTATACTAGTGGGAATTTTACATTATAGAACTTGGCTTGTATATTCCAATGATGGTCTTCCTCAAAATGCCATAGGTCTTCGTGAGCAAGCAAGTTGGATGCACACCCACTTAGTTTCTTTTGTTGATATTTCATACACTTGTAGATCTAATGCATCCGTTGCATGGCAATCCCTACTCACTCACATTGATATCTATTGATGTGCATCTCCATAGCCTGTTGATACGCCTAGTTGATGTGAGACTATCTTCTCCTTTTTTGTCTTCTCCACAACCACCATTCTATTGCACATATAGTGCTATGTCCATGGCTCACGCTCATGTATTGCGTGAAGATTGAAAAAGTTTGAGAACATCAAAAGTATGAAACAATTGATTGGCTTGTCATCGGGGTTGTGCATGATTAAGTACTTTGTGTGATGAAGATAGAGCATAGCCAGACTATATGATTTTGTAGGGATAACTTTCTTTGGCCATGTTATTTTGACAAGACATGATTGCTTTGTTAGTATGCTTGAAGTATTATTATTTTCATGTCAATATTAAACTTTTGTCTTGAATCTTTCGGATCTGAACATTCATGCCACAATAAAGGAAATTACATTGAGAAATATGCTAGGTAGCATTCCACATCAAAAAGTCTGTTTTTATCATTTACCTACTCGAGGACGAGCAGGAATTAAGCTTGGGAATGCTTGATACGTCTCCAACGTATCTATAATTTTTGATTGTTCCATGCTATTATATTATCTGTTTTGGATGTTTAATGGGCTTTACTAAGCACTTTTATATTATTTTTGGGACTAACCTATTAACCGAAGGCCCAGTGCAAATTGTTGTTTTTTGCCTATTTCAGTGTTTCGCAGAAAAGGAATATCAAACGGAGTCCAAACAGAGTGAAACCTTCGGGAGAGTTATTTTTGGAACAAACGTGATCCAGGGGACTTGGAGTGGACATCAAGAAAGAAGCGAGGAGGCCACGAGGCAGGGAGGCACGCCTGCCCCCATGGGCGCGCCCCCACCCTCGTGGGCCCCTCGCAGCTCCACCGACCTACTTCTTCCTCCTATATATATCCATATACCCCAAAACATCCAGGAGCACCACGAAACCCTATTTCCACCGCCGCAACCTTCTGTACCCGTGAGATCCCATCTTGGGGCCTTTTCCGGTGCTCCGCCGGAGGGGGAATCGATCACGGAGGGCTTCTACTGAAGGAAATATGCCCTAGAGGCAATAATAAAGTTATTATTTATTTCCTTATATCATGATAAATGTTTATTATTCATGCTAGAATTTTATTAACCGAAAACATAATACTTGTGTGAATACACAGACAAACAAAGTGTCACTAGTATGCCTCTACTTGACTAGCTCGTTGATCAAAGATGGTTATGTTTCCTAGCCATAGACATGAGTTGTTATTTGATTAAGGGGATCACATCATTAGGAGAATGATGTGATTGACTTGACCCATTCCGTTAGCTTAGCACTCGATCGTTTAGTATGTTGCTATTGCTTTCTTCATGACTTATACATGTTCCTATGACTATGAGATTATGCAACTCCCGTTTACCAGAGGAACACTTTGTGTGCTACCAAACGTCACAACGTAACTGGGTGATTATAAAGGTGCTCTACAGGTGTCTCCAAAGGTACTTGTTGGGTTGGCGTATTTCGAGATTAGGATTTGTCACTCCGATTGTCGGAGAGGTATCTCTGGGCCCTCTCGGTAATGATTTAGTTGTGGGATGATGTATTACGGAACGAGTAAAGAGACTTGCCGGTAACAAGATTGAACTAGGTATTGAGATACCGACGATCGAATCTCGGGCAAGTAACATACCGATGACAAAGGGAACAACGTATGTTGTTATGCGGTCTGACCGATAAAGATCTTCATAGAATATGTGGGAGCCAATATGAGCATCCAAGTTCCGCTATTGGTTATTGACCGGAGATGTGTCTCGGTCATGTCTACATAGTTCTCGAACCCGTAGGGTCCGCACGCTTAACGTTTCGATGACAGTTATATTATGAGTGTATATGTTTTGATGTACCGAAGGTTTTTCGGAGTCCCAGATGTGATCACGGACATGACGAGGAGTCTCAAAATGGTCGAGACATGAAGATTGATATATTAGAAGCCTATATTTGGATATCGGAAGTGTTCCGGGTGAAATCGGGATTTTACCGGAGTACCGGAGGGGTTACCGGAACCCCCCGGGGGTTAATGGGCCATAGTGGGCCTTAGTGGAGATGAGGAGAGGCGGCCAGGGCAAGGGCCGCGCGCCCCTCCCCCTAGTCCGAATAGGACAAGGAGAGGGGGGCGGCGCCCCCCTTTCCTTCCTCTCCTCCACCTCTTTCCCCCTTCTCCTATTCCAACAAGGAAGGAAGGGAGTCCTGCTCCCGGTGGGAGCAGGACTCCTCCTGGCGCGCCTCCTCCCTGGCCGGCCGCACCTCCCCCTTTGCCCTTTTATATACGGGGGCAGGGGGGCACCCCAAGGACACAACAATTGATCGTTTGATCTTTTAGCCGTGTGCGGTGCCCCCCTCCACCATAGTCCACCTCGATAATACTGTAGCGGTGCTTAGGCGAAGCCCTGCGTGGGTAGAACATCATCATCGTCACCACGCCGTTGTGCTGACGAAACTCTCCCTCAACACTCAGCTGGATCGGAGTTCGAGGGACGTCATCGGGCTGAACGTGTGCTGAACTCGGAGGTGCCGTGCGTTCGGTACTTGATCGGTCGGATCATGAAGACGTACAACTACATCAACCGCGTTGTGCTAACGCTTCCGCTTTCGGTCTACGAGGGTACGTGGACAACACTCTCCCCTCTCGTTGCTATGCATCACCATGATCTTGCGTGTGCGTAGGAAAATTTTGAAATTACTACGTTCCCCAACAGTGGCATCCGAGCCTGGTTTTATGCGTTGATGTTATATGCACGAGTAGAACACAAGTGAGTTGTGGGCGATATAAGTCATACTGCTTACCAGCATGTCATACTTTGGTTCGGCGGTATTGTTGGATGAAGCGGCCCGGACCGACATTACGCGTACGCTTACGTGAGACTGGTTCTACCGACGTGCTTTGCACACAGGTGGCTGGCGGGTGTCCGTTTCTCCAACTTTAGTTGAACCGAGTGTGGCTACGCCCGGTCCTTGCGAAGGTTAAAACAACACCAACTTAACAAACTATCGTTGTGGTTTTGATGCGTAGGTAAGAACGGTTCTTGCTAAGCCCATAGCAGCCACGTAAAATTTGCAACAACAAAGTAGAGGACGTCTAACTTGTTTTTGCAGGGCATGTTGTGATGTGATATGGTCAAGACATGATGCTAAATTTTGTTGTATGAGATGATCATGTTTTGTAACCGAGTTATCGGCAACTGGCAGGAGCCATATGGTTGTCGCTTTATTGTATGCAATGCAATCACCCTGTAATCCTTTACTTTATCACTAAGCGGTAGCGATAGTCGTAGAAGCATAAGATTGGCGAGGCGACAACGATGCTACGATGAAGATCAAGTTGTCGCGCCGGTGACGATGGTGATCATGACGGTGCTTCGGAGATGGAGATCACAAGCACAAGATGATGATGGCCATATCATATCACTTATATTGATTGCATGTGATGTTTATCTTTTATGCATCTTATCTTGCTTTGATTGATGGTAGCATTATAAGATGATCCCTCACTAAATTATCAAAGTATAAGTGTTCTCCCTGAGTATGCACCTTTGCGAAAGTTCTTCGTGCTGAGACACCACGTGATGATCGGGTGTGATAGGCTCTACGTTTAAATACAACGGGTGCAAAACAGTTGCACATGCGGAATACTCAGGTTAAGCTTGACGAGCCTAGCATATAACAGATATGGCCTCGGAACACGGAGAGCGAAAGGTCGAGCGTGAATCATATAGTAGATATGATCAACATAGTGATGTTCACCGTTGAAACTACTCCATCTCACGTGATGATCGGACATGGTTTAGTTGATATGGATCACGTGATCACTTAGAGGATTAGAGGGATGTCTATCTAAGTGGGAGTTCTTAAGTAATATGATTAATTGAACTTAAATTTATCATGAACTTACTACCTGATAGTATCTTGCTTGCCTATGTTGATTGTAGATAGATGGCCCGTGCTGTTGTTGAGTTGAATTTTAATGCGTTCCTTGAGAAAGCTAAGTTGAAAGATGATGGTAGCAATTACACGGACTGGGTCCGTAACTTGAGGATTATCCTCATTGCTGCACAGAAGAATTACGTCCTGGAAGCCCGCTGGGTGCCAGGCCTGCTGCCGATGCAACTGACGACGTTAAGAACGTCTGGCAGAGCAAAGCTGATGACTACTCGATAGTTCAATGTGCCATGCTTTACAGCTTAGAACCGGGACTTCAACGACGTTTTGAACGTCATGGAGCATATGAGATGTTCTAGGAGTTGAAGTTAATATTTCAAGCAAATGCCCGAATTGAGAGATATGAAGTCTCCAATAAGTTCTACAGCTGCAAGATGGAGGAGAATAGTTCTGTCAGTGAACATATACTCAAAATGTCTGGGTATAATAATCACTTGATTCAACTGGGAGTTAATCTTTCGGATGATAGCGTCATTGACAGAATTCTCCAATCACCGCCACCAAGCTATAAGAGCTTCGTGATGAACTATAACATGCAAGGGATGGATAAGACGATTCCCGAGCTCTTCGCAATGCTAAAGGCTGCAGAGGTAGAAATCAAAAAGGAGCATCAAGTGTTGATGGTCAATAAGACCACCAGTTTCAAGAAAAAGGGCAAAGGGAAGAAGAAGGGGAACTTCAAGAAGAACAACAAGCAAGTTGCTGTTCAGGAGAAGAAACCCAAGTCTGGACCTAAGCCTGAGACTGAGTGCTTCTACTGCAAGCAGACTGGTCACTGGAAGTGGAACTGCCCCAAGTATTTGGCGGATAAGAAGGATGGCAAGGTGAACAAAGGTATATGTGATATACATGTTATTGATCTGTACCTTACTAATGCTCGCAGTAGCACCTGGGTATTTGATACTGGTTCTGTTGCTAATATTTGCAACTTGAAATAGGGGCTACAGATTAAGCGGAGATTGGCTAAGGACGAGGTGACGATGCGCGTGGGAAATGGTTCCAAAGTCGATGTGATCGCAGTCGGCACGCTACCTCTACATTTACCTTCGGGATTAGTTTTAGACCTAAATAATTGTTATTTGGTGCCAGTGTTAAGCATGAAATCTGGATCTTGTTTGATGCGAGACGGTTATTCATTTAAATCAGAGAATAATGGTTGTTCTATTTATATGAGTAATATCTTTTATGGTCATGCACCCTTGAAGAGTGGTCTATTTTGCTTGAATCTCGATAGTAGTGATACACATATTCATAATATTGAAGCCAAAAGATGCAGAGTTGATAACGATACTGCAACTTATTTGTGGCACTGCCGTTTAGGTCATATCGGTGTAAAGCGCATGAAGAAACTCCATACTAATGGACTTTTGGAACCACTTGATTATGAATCACTTGGTACTTGCGAACCGTGCCTCATGGGCAAGATGACTAAAATGCCGTTCTCCGGAACTATGGAGAGAGCAACAGATTTGTTGGAAATCATACATACAGATGTATGTGGTCCGATGAATGTTGAGGTTTGTGGCGGATATCTTTATTTTCTCACCTCCACAGATGATTTAAGCAGATATGGGTATATCTACTTAATGAAACATAAGTCTGAATTATTTGAAAAGTTCAAAGAATTTTAGAGTGAAATTGAAAATCATCGTAACAAGAAAATAAAGTTTCTACGATCTGATCGTGGAGGAGAATATTTGAGTTATGAGTTTGGTCTTCATTTGAAACAATGCGGAATAGTTTCGCAACTCACGCCACCCGGAACACCACAGCGTAATGGTGTGTCCGAACGTCGTAATCGTACTTTACTAGATATGGTGCGATCTATGATGCCTCTTACTGATTTACCGCTATCGTTTTGGGGTTATGCTTTAGAGACGGCCGCATTCACATTAAATAGGGCACCATCAAAATCCGTTGAGACAACGCCTTATGAACTGTGGTTTGGCAAGAAACCAAAGTTGTCGTTTCTTAAAGTTTGGGGCTGCGATGCTTATGTGAAAAAACTTCAACCTGATAAACTCGAACCCAAATCGGAGAAATGTGTCTTCATAGGATACCCAAAGGAGACTGTTGGGTACACCTTCTATCACATATCCGAAGGCAAGACTTTTGTTGCTAAATTCAGAATCTTTCTGGAGAAGGAGTTCCTCTCGAAAGAAGTGAGTGGGAGGAAAGTAGAACTTGATGAGGTAACTGTACCTGCTCCCTTATTGGAAAGTAGTTCATCACAGAAACCGGTTCCTGTGACATCTATACCAATTAGTGAGGAAACTAATGATGGTGATCATGAAACTTCAGATCAATTTGCTACTGAACCTCATAGGTCAACCAGAGTAAGATCCGCACCTGAGTGGTACGGCAATCCTGTTCTGGAGGTTATGTTACTAGACCATGAGGAACCTACGAACTATGAAGAAGCGATGATGAGCCCAGATTCCGCGAAATGGCTTGAAGCCATGAAATCTGAGATGGGATCCATGTATGAGAACAAAGTGTGGACATTGGTTGACTTGCCCGATGACCGGCAAGCCATTGAGAATAAGTGGATCTTCAAGAAGAAGACTGACGCTGACGGTAATGTTACTGTTTATAAAGCTCGACTTGTTGAAAAGGTTTTCGACAAGTTCAAGGGATTGACTACGATGAGACCTTCTCACCCGTAGCGTGATGCTTAAGTCTGTCCGAATCATGTTAGCAATTGCCGCATTTTATGATTATGAAATTTGGCAAATGGATGTCAAAACTGCATTCCTGAATGGATTTTTGGAAGAAGAGTTGTATATGATGCAATCGGAAGGTTTTGTCGATCCAAAGGGGGCTAACAAAGTGTGCAAGCTCCCGCGATCCATTTATGGACTGGTGCAAGCCTCTCGGAGTTGGAATAAATGCTTTGATAGTGTGATCAAAGCATTTGGTTTTGTACAGACTTTTGGAGAAGCCTGTATTTACAAGAAAGTGAGTGGGAGCTCTATAGCATTTCTAATATTATATGTGGATGACATATTGCTGATTGTAAATGATATAGAATTTCTGAATAGCATAAAGGGATACTTGAATAAGAGTTTTTCAATGAAAGACCTCGGTGAAGCTGCGTATATATTGGGCATCAAGATCTATAGAGATAGATCAAGACGCTTAATTGGACTTTCACAAAGCACATACCTTGACAAAGTTTTGAAGAAGTTCAAAATGGATCAAGCAAAGAAAGGGTTATTGCCTGTGTTACAAGGTGTGAAGTTGAGTAAGACTCAATGCCCGACCACTGCAGAAGATAGAGAGAAGATGAAAGATGTTCCCTATGCTTCAGCCATAGGCTCTATCATGTATGCAATGCTGTGTACCAGACCTGATGTGTGCCTTGCTATAAGTTTAGCAGGGAGGTACCAAAGTAATCCAGGAGTAGATCACTTGACAGCGGTCAAGAACATCCTGAAATACCTAAAAAGGACTAAGGATATGTTTCTCGTTTATGGAGGTGACAAAGAGCTCATCGTAAATGGTTACGTTGATGCAAGCTTTGACACTGATCCGGACGATTCTAAATCACAAACCGGATACGTGTTTACATTGAACGGTGGAGCTGTCAGTTGGTGCAATTCTAAACAAAGCGTCGTGGTGGGATCTACATGTGAAGCGGAGTACATAGCTGCTTCAGAAGCAGCAAATGAAGGAGTTCATATCCGATCTAGGTGTCATACCTAGTGCATCGGGTCCAATGAAAATCTTTTGTGACAATACTGGTGCAATTGCCTTGGCGAAGGAATCCTGATTTCACAAGAGAACCAAGCACATCAAGAGACGCTTCAATTCCATCCGGGATTTAGTCCAGGTGGGAGACATAGAAATTTGCAAGATACATACGGATCTGAATGTTGCAGACCCGTTGACTAAGCCTCTTCCACGAGCAAAACATGATCAGCACCAAGGTTCCATGGGTGTTAGAATCATTACTGTGTAATCTAGATTATTGACTCTAGTGCAAGTGGGAGACTGAAGGAAATATGCCCTAGAGGCAATAATAAAGTTATTATTTATTTCCTTGTATCTTGATAAATGTTTATTATTCATGCTAAAATTGTATTAACCGGAAACATAATACTTGTGTGAATACATAGACAAACAGAGTGTCACTAGTATGCCTCTACTTGACTAGCTCGTTGATCAAAGATGGTTATGTTTCCTAGCCATAGACATGATTTGTCATTTGATTAACGGGATCACATCATTAGGAGAATGATGTGATTGACTTGACCAATTCCGTTAGCTTAGCACTCGATCGTTTAGTATGTTGCTATTGCTTTCTTCATGACTTATACATGTTCCTATGACTATGAGATTATGCAACTCCCGTTTACTGGAGGAACACTTTGTGTGCTACCAAACGTCACAACGTAACTGGGTGATTATAAAGGTGCTCAACTGGTGTCTCCAAAGGTACTTGTTGGGTTGGCGTATTTCGAGATTAGGATTTGTCACTCCGATTGTCGGAGAGGTATCTCTGGGCCCTCTCGGTAATGCACATCACTTAAGCCTTGCAAGCATTGCAACTAATGAGTTAGTTGTGGGATGATGTATTACAGAACGAGTAAAGAGACTTGCCGGTAACGAGATTGAACTAGGTATTGAGATACCGACGATCGAATCTCGGGCAAGTAACATACCGATGACAAAGGGAACAACGTATGTTGTTATGCGGTCTGACCGATAAAGATCTTCATAGAATATGTGGGAGCCAATATGAGCATCCATGTTCCGCTATTGGTTATTGACCGGAGACGTGTCTCGGTCATGTCTACATAGTTCTCGAACCCGTAGGGTCCGCACGCTTAACGTTTCGATGACAGTTATATTATGAGTTTATATGTTTTGATGCACCGAAGGTTGTTCGGAGTCCCCGATGTGATCACGGACATGACGAGGAGTCTCGAAATGGTCGAGACATGAAGATTGATATATTGGAAGCCTATATTTGGATATCGGAAGTGTTCCGGGTGAAATCGGGATTTAACCGGAGTACCGGAGGGGTTACCGGAACCCCCCGGGGGTTAATGGGCCATAGTGGGCCTTAGTGGAGATGAGGAGAGGCGGCGAAGGCAAGGGCCGCACGCCCCTCCCCCCTGGTCCGAATAGGACAAGAGAGGGGGGCGGCGCCCCCCTTTCCTTCCTCTCCTCCACCTCTTTCCCCCTTCTCGTATTCCAACAAGGAAGGGAGGGAGTCCTACTCCCGGTGGGAGTAGGACTCCTCCTGGCGCGCTTCCTCCCTGGCCGGCCGCACCTCCCCCCTTGATCCTTTATATACGGGGGCAGGGGGCACCCCAAGGACACAACAATTGATCGTTTGATCTTTTAGCCGTGTGCGGTGCCCCCCTCCACCATAGTCCACCTCGATAATACTGTAGGCGAAGCCCTGCGTCGGTAGAACATCATCATCGTCACCACGCCGTCGTGCTGACGAAACTCTCCCTCAACACTCGGCTGGATAGGAGTTCGAGGGACGTCATCGGGCTGAACGCGTGCTGAACTCGAAGGTGCCGTGCGTTCGGTACTTGATCGGTCGGATCGTGAAGACGTACGACTACATCAACCGCGTTGTGCTAACGCTTCCACTTTCAGTCTACGAGGGTACGTGGACAACACTCTCCCCTCTCGTTGATATGCATCACGATGATCTTGCGTGTGCGTAGGAAAATTTTGAAATTACTACGTTCCCCAACATCTACATCAACACCATAGCCTCTCAGATGATGTGTGAGTAGTTTACCACAGACCTTCGGGTCCATAGTTATTAGCTAGATGACTTCTTCTCTCTCTTTGGATCTCAATACAAAGTTCTCCTCGATCTTCTTGGAGATCTATTCGATGTAATTCTTTTTGAGGTGTGTTTGTTGAGATCCGATGAATTGTGGGTTTATGATCAATATTATCTATGAACAATATTTGAATCTCCTCTGAATTCTTTTATGTATGATTTGTTATCTTTGCAAGTCTCTTCGAATTATCAGTTTGGTTTGGCCTACTAGATTGATCTTTCTTGCAATTGGAGAAGTGCGTATCTTTGGGTTCAATCTTGCGGTGTCCTTTCCCAATGACAGCAGGGGCAGCAAGGCACGTATTGTATTGTTGCCATCGAGGATAAAAAGATGGGGTTCATATCATATTGCTTGAGTTTATCCCTCTACATCATGTCATCTTGCCTAATGCGTTACTCTGTTCTTATGAACTTAATACTCTAGATGCATGCTGGATAGCGGTCGATGTGTGGAGTAATAGTAGTAGATGCAGAATCGTTTCGGTCTACTTGTCGCGGACGTGATGCCTAGATATTCTCATAACTATGCACTTTTCTATCAATTGCTCGAGAGTAATTTGTTCACCCACCGTAATACTTATGCTATCTTGAGAGAAGCCACTAGTGAAACCTATGGCCCCCGGGTCTATTTTCCATCATATAAGTTTCCAATCTATTTTACTTTTCAATCTATATCATAAAAATACCAAAAATATTTATCTTATTATCTCTATCATATCTCACTTTTGCAAGTGGCCGTGAAGGGATTGACAACCCCTTTATCGCGTTGGTTGCAAGGTTCTTATTTGTTTGTGTAGGTACGAGGCGACTTGCGTGTAGTCTCCTACTGGATTGATACCTTGGTTCTCAAAAACTGAGGTAAATACTTACGCTACTTTGCTGCATCACCCTTCCCTCTTCAAGGGAAAACCAATGCAGTGCTCAAGAGGTAGCACCGAGCTCTTCGCAATGCTAAAGGCTGCGGAGGTAGAAATCAAGAAAGACCATCAAGTATTGATGGTCAACAAGACTACCAGTTTCAAGAAAAAGGGTAAAAGGAAGAAGGGGAACTTCAAGAAGAACGGCAAGCAAGTTGCCGCTCAAGTGAAGAACCCAAGTCTGGACCTAAGCCTGAGACTGAGTGCTTCTACTGCTAAGGAACTGGTCACTGGGAGTGGAACTGTCCCAAGTATTTGGCGGATAAGAACGATGGCAAGGTGAACAAAGGTATATGTGATATACATGTTATTGATGTGTACCTTACTAATGCTCACAGTAGTGCCTGGGTATTTGATACTGGTTCTGTTGCTAATATTTGCAACTCGAAACAGGGACTACGGATTAAGCGAAGATTGGCTAAGGACGAGGTGACGATGCGCGTGGGAAATTGTTCCAAAGTCAATGTGATCGCAGTCGGCACGCTACCTCTACATCTACCTTCAGTATTAGTTTTAGACCTGAATAATTGTTATTTGGTGCCAGCGTTAAGCATGAACATTATATCTGGATCTTGTTTGATGTGAGACGGTTGTTCATTTAAATCAGAGAATAATGGTTGTTCTATTTATATGAGTAATATGTTTGATGATCATGCACCCTTGTGGAGTGCTCTATTTTTGTTGAATCTCGATAGTAGTGACACACATATTCATAATATTGAAGCCAAAAGATGCAGAGTTGATAATGATGGTGCAACTTATTTGTGGCACTGCCGTTTGGGTCATATTGGTGTAAAGCGCATGAAGAAACTCCATTCTGATGGACTTTTGGAATACTTGATTATGAATCACTTGGTACTTGCGAATCGTGCATCATGGGCAAGATGACTAAAACGCCGTTCTCCGGAACAATGGAGCGAGCAACAGATTTGTTGGAAATCATACATACTGATGTATATGGTCCGATGAATATTGAGGCTTGCGGCGGGTATCGTTATTTTCTCACCTTCACAGATGATTTGAGCAGATATGGGTATATCTAATTGATGAAACATAAGTCTGAAACATTTGAAAAGTTCAAAGAATTTCAGAGTGAAGTGGAAAATCATCGTAACAAGAAAATAAAGTTTCTACAATCTGATCATGGAGGAGAATATTTGAGTTACGAGTTTGGTCTTCATTTGAAACAATGCGGAATAGTTTCGCAACTCACGCCACTCGGAACACCACAGCGTAATGGTGTGTCTGAACGTCGTAATCGTACTTTACTAGATATGGTGTGATCTATGATGTCTCTTACTGATTTACCGCTATCGTTTTGGGGTTATGCTTTAGAGACGGTTGCATTCACGTTAAATAGGGCACCATCTAAATCCGTTGAGACGACACCTTATGAACTGTGGTTTGACAAGAAACCCAAGTTGTCGTTTCTTAAAGTTTGGGGCTGCGATGCTTATGTGAAAAAGCTTCAACCTGATAAGCTCGAACCCAAATCGGAGAAATGTATCTTCATAGGATACCCAAAGGAGACTGTTGGGTACACCTTCTATCACAGATCCGAAGGCAAGACATTCGTTGCTAAGAATGGATCCTTTCTAGAGAAGGAGTTTCTCTCGAAAGAAGTGAGTGGGAGGAAAGTAGTGAAGGAAATATGCCCTAGAGGCAATAATAAAGTTATTATTTATTTCCTTATTCCATGATAAATGTTTATTATTCATGCTAGAATTGTATTAACCGGAACCTTGATACATGTGTGAATACATAGACAAACTTACTGTCACTAGTATGCCTCTACTTGACTAGCTCGTTGAATCAAAGATGGTTAAGTTTCCTAGCCATAGACATGAGTTGTTATTTGATTAACGGGATCACATCATTAGAGAATGATGTGATTGACTTGACCCATTCTGTTAGCTTAGCACTTGATCGTTTAGTATGTTGCTATTGCTTTCTTCATGACTTATACATGTTCCTATGACTATGAGATTATGCAACTCCCGAATATCGGAGGAACACTTTGTGTGCTACCAAACGTCAGAACGTAACTGGGTGATTATAAAGGTGCTCTACAGGTGTCTCTGAAGGTACTTGTTGAGTTGGCGTATTTCGAGATTAGGATTTGTCACTCCGATTGTCAGAGAGGTATCTCTGGGCCCTCTCGGTAATGCACATCACTATAAGCCTTGTAAGCAATGTGACTAATGAGTTAGTTGCAGGATGATGCATTACGTAACAAGTAAAGAGACTTGCAAGTAATGAGATTGAACTAGGTATTGAGATACCGACGATCGAATCTCGGGCAAGTAACACACCGATGACAAAGGAAACAACGTATGTTGTTATGCGGTTTGACCAATAAAGATCTTCGTAGAATATGTAGGAGCCAATATGAGCATCCAAGTTCCGCTATTGGTTATTGACCGGAGACGTGTCTCGGTCATGTCTACATAGTTCTCGAACCCGTAGGGTCCGCACGCTTAACGTTCGGTGACGATTTGTATTATGAGTTTATATGTTTTGATGTACCGAAGGTTGTTCAGAGACCTGGATGAGATCGGGGACATGACGAGGAGTCTCGAAATGGTCGAGACGTAAAGATCGATATATTGGACGACTATATTCGGACATCGGAAAGGTTCCGAGTGCTTCGGGTATTTTTCGGAGTACCGGAGAGTTACGGAATTCGCCAGGGAGTATATGGGCCTTATTGGGCTTTAGGGGAAAGAGAGAGGGGAGGCTGCGCGCCCCCCCAATGCTTAGTCCGAATTGGACTAGGGGGAGGGGCGGCGCCCCCTCCTTCCTTCTCTTCTCTTTTCCCTTTCCTTCTCTCCTACTCCTACTACTTGGAAGGGCTCCTAGTTCTACTAG
Organism: Triticum aestivum; assembly: GCF_018294505.1. Taxonomy (NCBI): domain Eukaryota; kingdom Viridiplantae; phylum Streptophyta; class Magnoliopsida; order Poales; family Poaceae; genus Triticum; species Triticum aestivum. The sequence goes on from NC_057805.1 coordinate 46,623,458, forward strand.
GAAAAGGGGAATCCTACTCCCGGTGGGAGTAGGACTCCCCTAGGGTGCGCCATAGAGAGGGCCGGCCCTCCCCCTCCTCCACTCCTTTATATACGGGGAGGGGGGCATCTCTTGGAGACACAACAATTGATTATTGATCTCTTAGCCGTGTGCGGTGCCGCCCTCCACCATAATCCACCTCGATTATATCGTAGCAGTGCTTAGGCGAAGGCCTGCGTCGGTAACATCATCATCACTGTCATCACGCCATCGTGCTGACGGAACTCTCCCTTGAAGCTCTGCTGGATCGGAGTTCGTGGGACATCATCGAGCTGAACGTGTGCTGAACTCGGAGGTGCCATGCGTTGGGTATTTGGATCGGTCGGATCGTGAAGTCGTACGACTACATCAACCGCGTTGTCATAACGCTTCCGCTTTCGGTCTACGAGGGTACGTGGACAACACTCTCCCCTCTCGTTGCTGTGCATCACCATGATCTTGCGTGTGCGTAGGAATTTTTTTGAAATTACTACGTTCCCCAACAGTGGCATCCGAGCCAGGTTTTATGCGTTGATGTTATATGCACGAGTAGAACACAAGTGAGTTGTGGGCGATACAAGTCATACTGCTTACCAGCATGTCACACTTTGGTTCGGCGGTATTGTTGGATGAAGCGGCCCGGACCGACATTACGCGTACGCTTACGCGAGACTGGTTCTACCGACGTGCTTTGCACACAGGTGGCTGGCGGGTGTCAGTTTCTCCAACTTTAGTTGAACCGAGTGTGGCTACGCCCGGTCCTTGAGAAGGTTAAAACAACACTAACTTGACGAACTATCGTTGTGGTTTTGATGCGTAGGTAAGAACGGTTCTTGCTCAGCCCGTAGCAGCCACGTAAAACTTGCAACAACAAAGTAGAGGACGTCTAACTTGTTTTTGCAGGGCATGTTGTGATGTGATATGGTCAAGACATGATGAGATATAAGTTGTTGTATGAGATGATCATGTTTTGTTGAAGTTATCGGCAACTGGCAGAAGCCTTATGGTTGTCTCTTTATTGCATATGATGCAAGCGCCAAATAATTGCTTTACTTTATCGCTATACGATAGCAATAGTTGCAAGAGCAATAGTTGGCGAGACGACCATGTAACGACACATTGATATAGATCAAGATGATGGAGATCATGGTGTCATGCCGGTGACGATGGAGATCATGACGATGCTTTGGAGATGGAGATCAAAGGCACAAGATGATGATGGACATATCATATCACTTATATTGATTGCATGTGATATTTATCTTTTATGCATCTTATTTTGCTTAGATCGATGGTAGCATTATAAGATGATCTCTCACTAAATTTCAAGGTATAAGTGTTCTCCCTGAGTATGCACCGTTGCGAAAGTTCTTTGTGCTGAGACACCACATGATGATCGGGCGTGATAAGCTCTATGTTCAAATATAACGGGTGCAAGACAGTTTTGCACACGTGGAATACTCAGGTTAAACTTGACAAGCCTAGCATATGCAGATATGGCCTCGGAACACTGGAGACCGAAAGGTCGAGCGTGAATCATATAGTAGATATGATCAACATAGTGATGTTCACCATTGAAAACTACTCCATCTCACGTGATGATCGGACATGGTTTAGTTGATTTGGATCACGTGATCACTTAGATGATTAGAGGGATGTCTATCTAAGTGGGAGTTCTTAAGTAATATGATTAATTGAACTTTAATTTATCATGAACTTAGTCCTGATAGTATTTGCATAACTATGTTGTAGATCACTAGCTCGCAATATAGCTCCCTGTTTATTTTTGATATGTTCCTAGAGAAAACTAAGTTGAAAGATGATAGTAGCAATGATGCGGATTGGGTCTATGATCTGAGGTTTATCCTTATTGCTGCACAGAAGAATTATGTCCTTGATGCACCGCTAGGTGACAAACCTATTGCAGGAGCAGATGCAGATGTTATGAACGTTTGGCTAGCTCAATATGATGACTACTTGATAGTTTAGTGCACCATGCTTAAACAGCTTAGAATCGGGACTTCAAAGACGTTTTGAACGTCATGGACCATATGAGATGTTCTAGGAGTTGAAGTTAATATTTCAAACAAATACCTGAGTTGAGAGATATGAAGTCTCCAACAAGTTCTATAGCTAAAAGATGGAGGAGAATAGCTCAAGCAGTGAGCATGTGCTCAAATTGTCTGGGTACTACAATCGCTTGAATCAAGTGGGAGTTAATCTTCCAGATAAAATAGTGATTGACAGAATTCTCTAGTCACCATCACCAAGTTAGTAGAACTTCGTGATGAACTAAAGTATGCAAGGGATGACGAAAACGATTCCCGAGCTTTTCATGATGATGAAATCGATAAAGGTAGAAATCAAGAAAGAGCATCAAGTGTTGATGGTTGACAAGACCACTAGTTTCAAGGAAAAGGGCAAAGGGAAGAAGGGGAACTTCAAGAAGAACGGCAAGCAAGTTGCTGCTCAAGTGAACAAGCCCAAGTCTAGACCTAAGCCTGAGACTAAATGCTTCTACTACAAAGGGACTGGTCACTGGAAGCGGAACTGCCCCAAGTATTTGGCGGATAAGAAGGATGGCAAAGTGAACAAAGGTATATTTGATATACATGTTATTGATGTGTACCTTACTAGTGTTTATAGCAACCCCTCAGTATTTGATACTAGTTCAGTTGCTAAGATTAGTAACTCGAAACGGGAGTTGCAGAATGAACAGAAACTAGTTAAGGGCGAGGTGACGATGTGTGTTGGAAGTAGTTCCAAGATTGATATGATCATCATCGCACACTCCCTATACTTTAGGGATTAGTGTTGAACCTAAATAAGTGTTATGTGGTGTTTGCGTTGAGCATGAATATGATTTGATCATGTTTATTGCAATACGATTATTTATTTAAGTTAGAGAATAATTGTTGTTCTGTTTGCATGAATAAAACCTTCTATGGTCATACACCCAATGAAAATGGTTTGTTGGATCTCGATCGTAGTGATACACATATTCATAATATTGAAGCCAAAAGATGCAAAGTTAATAATGATAGTGCAAATTATTTGTAGCACTGCCATTTTGGTCATATTGGTGTAAAGCGCATGAAGAAACTCCATGCTGATGGGCTTTTGGAATCACTTGATTCTTGCGAACCATGCCTCATGGGCAAGATGACTAAGACTCCGTTCTCCGAAACAATGGAGCGAGCAACTAACTTATTGGAAATAATACATACTGATGTATGCGATCCGATGAGTGTTGAGGCTCACGGCGGGTATCGTTATTTTCTGAACTTCACAGATGATTTGAGCAGATATGGGTATATCTACTTGATGAAACATGAGTCTAAAACGTTTGAAAAGTTCAAAAGAATTTCAGAGTGAAGTGTAAAATCATCGTAGCAAGAAAATAAAGTTTCTACGATCTGATCGCGGAGACAAATATTTGAGTTATGAGTTCGGTCTTCATTTGAAACAATGTGAAATAGTTTCGCAACTCACGCCACCTGGAACACCACAGCGTAATGGTGTGTCCGAACGTCGTAATCGTACTTTACTAGATATGGTGCGATCTATGATGTCTCTTACCGATTTACCACTATCGTTTTGGGGTTATGCATTAGAGACAGCTGCATTAACGTTAAAAGGGCACCATATAAATCTATTGAGACAAAACCGTATGAAATATGGTTTAGCAAGAAACCTAAGCTGTCGTTTCCTAAAGTTTGGGCTTGCGATGCTTATGTGAAAAAGTTTCATCCTGATAAGCTCAAACCCAAATCGGAGAAGTGCGTCTTCATAGGATACCCAAAAGTAACTGTTGGGTACACCTTCTATCACAGATCCAAAGGCAAGATATTCATTGCTAAGAATGGATCCTTTCTAGAGAAGGAGTTTCTCTCGAAAGAAGTGAGTGGGAGGAAAAGTATAACTTGATAAGGTAATTGTACCTTCTCCCGAATTGGAAAGTAGTTCATCATAGAAATCAGTTCCAGTGATGCCTACACCGATTAGTGAGGAAGTTAATGATGATGATCATGAAACTTCAGATAAGGTTACTACCGAACCTCGTAGGCCAGCCAGAGTAAGGTCCGCACCAGAGTGGTATGGTAATCCTATTCTGGAGTTCATGTTACTTGACCATGACGAACCTACGAACTATGAGGAAGCGATGATGAGCCCATATTCCGCGAAATGGCTTGAGGCCATGAAATCTGAGATGGGATCCATGTATGAGAACAAAGTGTGGACTTTGGTTGACTTGCCTGATGATCGGCAACCATAGAAAATAAATGGATCTTCAAGAGGAAGACGGACGCTGATAGTAGTGTTACTATCTACAAAGCTAGACTTGTCAGAAAAAGGTTTTTGACAAAGTTCAAGGTGTTGACTACAATGAGATTTTCTCACTCGTAGCGATGCTTAAGTCTGTCCGAATCATGTTAGCAAATTGCCACATTTTATGAAATCTGGCAAATGGATGTCAAAACTACATTCCTTAATGGATTTCTTAAAGAAGAGTTGTATATGATGCAACCAGAATGTTTTGTCAATCCTAAAGGTGCTAACAAAATGTGCAAGCTCCAGCGATCCATCTATGGACTTGTGCAAGCATCTCGGAGTTGGAATATACGCTTTGATAAGTTGATCAAAGCATATAGTTTTATACAGACTTGCGGTGAAGCCTGTATTTGCAAGAAAGTGAGTGGGAGCACTACAGCCTTTCTGATAAGTATATGTGAATGACATATTGTCGATCGGAAATGATGTAGAATTTTCTGGAAAGCATAAAGGAGGTTTTGAAAGGAGTTTTTCAAAGAAAGACCTCGGTGAAGCTGCTTACATATTGAGCATCAAGATCTATAGAGATAGATCAAGACGCTTGATAAGTTTTTTCAATGAGTACATACCTTGAGAAGATTTTGAAGTAGTTCAAAATGGAACAGTCAAAGAAAGAGTTCTTGCCTGTGTTGCAAACGTGTGAAATTGAGTAAGACTCAAATCCCGACCACGACAGAAAATAGAAAGAGAATGAAAATCATTCCCTATGCCTCAGTCATAGGTTCTATAAAGTATGCCATGCTATGGACCAGACCTATTGTATACCCTGCCCTGAGTTTAGCAAGGGAGTACAATAGTGATCTAGGAGTAGATCACTAGACATTGGTCAAAATTATCCTTAGTGGAATAAGGATGTGTTTCTCGATTATGGAGGTGACAAAAGGTTCGTCGTAAAGGGTTACGTCGATGCAAGTTTTTGACACCGATCTGGATGACTCTGAGTCTCAATCTGGATACATATTGAAAGTGGGAGCATTTAGCTAGAGTAGCTCCATGCAGAGCATTGTAGACATAGAATATTTGCAAAATACATACGGATCTGAATATGGCAAACCCGTTGACTAAACTTCTCTCACAAGCAAAACATGATCACACCTAAGTACTCTTTGGGTGTTAATCACATAGCGATGTGAACTAGATTATTGACTCTAGTAAACCTTTTGAGTGTTGGTCACATGACGATGTGAACTATAGGTGTTAATTACATGGTGATGTAAACTATTGATGTTAAATCACATGGCGATGTGAACTAGATTATTGACTCTAGTGCAAGTGGGAGACTGAAGGAAATATGCCCTAGAGGCAAAAATAAAGTTATTATTTATTTCCTTATTTCATGATAAATGTTTATTATTCATGCTAAAATTGTATTAACCAGAAACCTAATACATGTGTGAATACATAGACAAACTTACTGTCACTAGTATGCCTCTACTTGACTAGCTCTTTGAATCAAAGATGGTTAAGTTTCCTAGCCATAGACATGAGTTGTTATTTGATTAATGGGATCACATCATTAGAGAATGATGTGATTGACTTGACCCATTCTGTTAGCTTAGCACTTGATCGTTTAGTATGTTGCTATTGCTTTCTTCATGACTTATACATGTTCCTATGAGTATGAGATTATGTAACTCCCGAATACCAGAGGAACACTTTGTGTGCTACCAAATGTCACAACGTAACTGGGTGATTATAAAGGTGCTCTACATGTGTCTCCGAAGGTACTTGTTGAGGTTGCGTATTTCGAGATTAGGATTTGTCACTCCGATTGTCGGAGAGGTATCTCTGGGCCCTCTCGGTAATGCACATCACTACAAGCCTTGCAAGCAATGTGACTAATGAGTTAGTTGCAGGATGATGCATTACGTAACGAGTAAAGAGACTTGCAAGTAATGAGATTGAACTAGGTATTGAGATACCGACGATCGAATCTCGGGCAAGTAACATACCGATGACAAAGGGAACAACGTATGTTGTTATTGTTGGAAATATGCCCTAGAGGCAATAATAAATTGGTTATTATTATATTTCCTTGTTCATGATAATCGTTTATTATCCATGCTAGAATTGTATTGATAGGAAACTCATATACATGTGTGGATACATAGACAACACCATGTCCCTAGTAAGCCTCTAGTTGACTAGCTCGTTGATCAATAGATGGTTACGGTTTCCTGACCATGGACATTGGATGTCGTTGATAACGGGATCACATCATTAGGAGAATGATGTGATGGACAAGACCCAATCCTAAGCCTAGCACAAGATCGTGTAGTTCGTTTGCTAAGAGCTTTTCTAATGTTAAGTATCATTTCCTTAGACCATGAGATTGTGCAACTCCCGGATACCGTAGGAATGCTTTGGGTGTACCAAACGTCACAACGTAACTGGGTGGCTATAAAGGTGCACTACAGGTATCTCCGAAAGTGTCTGTTGGGTTGGCACGAATCGAGACTGGGATTTGTCACTCCGTGTAAACGGAGAGGTATCTCTGGGCCCACTCGGTAGGACATCATCATAATGTGCACAATGTGACCAAGGAGTTGATCACGGGATGATGTGTTACAGAACGAGTAAAGAGACTTGCCGGTAACGAGATTGAACAAGGTATCGGGATACTGACGATCGAATCTCGGGCAAGTAACATACCGATAGACAAAGGGAATTGTATACGGGATTGATTGAATCCCCGACATCGTGGTTCATCCGATGAGATCATCGTGGAACATGTGGGAGCCAACATGGGTATCCAGATCCCGCTGTTGGTTATTGACCGGAGAACGTCTCGGTCATGTCTGCATGGTTCCCGAACCCGTAGGGTCTACACACTTAAGGTTCGATGACGCTAGGGTTATAGGGAATAGATATACGTGGTTACCGAATGTTGTTCGGAGTCCCGGATGAGATCCCGGACGTCACGAGGAGTTCCGGAATGGTCCGGAGGTAAAGATTTATATATGGGAAGTCCCGTTTTGGCCACCGGAAGAGTTTGGGCGTCACCGGTAATGTACCGGGACCACCGGAGGGTTCCGGGGGTCCACCGGGAGGGGCCACCAGCCCCGGAGGGCCCTATGGGCTGTATGTGGAGAGGGACCAGCCCCTTAGTGGGCTGGGCGCCTTCCCTCCCAGGGCCCATGCGCCTGGGGGTTTGGGGAAACCCTAAGGGGAGGCGCCCCCCTTGCCTTGGGGGGCAAGGCAACCCCCCTGGCCGCCGCCCCCTCCTCAGATTGGATCTGAGGGGGCCGGCCCCCCTCTCCCTTGCCCCTATATATATGTGGGGGGTGGGAGGGCAGCAGCAACCCAAGTTCTGGCGCAGCCCTCCCCCTCTTCCATGTTCTCCTCCTCTCCTGCGGTGCTTGGCGAAGCCCTGCAGGATTGCCACGCTCCTCCACCACCACCACGCCGTCGTGCTGGTGCTGGATGGAGTCTTCCCCAACCTCTCCCTCTCTCCTTGCTGGATCAAGGCGTGGGAGACGTCACCGGGCTGCACGTGTGTTGAACGCGGAGGCGCCGTGGTTCGGCGCTTAGATCGGAATCAACCGCGATCTGAATCGCTACGAGTACGACTCCTTCATCCGCGTTCTTGCAACGCTTCCGCTTCGCGATCTACAATGGTATGTAGATGCACTCCCCTTCCCCTCGTTGCTAGATTACTCCATAGATTGATCTTGATGATGCGTAGAAAATTTTGAATTTCTGCTACGTTCCCCAACAGTGGCATCATGAGCTAGGTCTATGCGTAGTTTCTATGCACGAGTAGAACACAAAGTAGTTGTGGGCGTCGATTTTGTCAATTTACTTGCCGTTACTAGTCTTATCTTGATTCGGCGGCATCGTGGGATGAAGCGGCCCGGACCGACCTTACACGTACTCTTACGTGAGATAGGTTCCACCGACTGACATGCACTAGTTGCATAAGGTGGCTAGCGGGTGTCTGTCTCTCCCACTTTAGTCGGATCGGATTCGAAGAAAAGGGTCCTTATGAAGGGTAAATAGAAATTGGCATATCACGTTGTGGCTTTTGCGTAGGTAAGAAACGTTCTTGCTAGAATCCCATAGCAGCCACATAAAACATGCAACAATAATTAGAGGACGTCTAACTTGTTTTTGCAGGGTATGCTATGTGATGTGATATGGCCAAAAGGATGTGATGAATGATATATGTGATGTATGAGATTGATCATGTTCTTGTAATAGGAATCACGACTTGCATGTCGATGAGTATGACAACCGGCAGGAGCCATAGGAGTTGTCTTAATTTATTGTATGACCTGCGTGTCAATGAAAACGCCATGTAATTACTTTACTTTATTGCTAACCGTTAGCCATAGTAGTAGTAGTAATAGTTGGCGAGACAACTTCATGAAGACACAATGATGGAGATCATGATGATGGAGATCATGGTGTCATGCCGGTGACGAAGGTGATCATGCCGCGCCTCGAAGATGGAGATCAAAAGGCGCAAGAAGATATTGGCCATATCACGTCACTTTATGATTTGCATGTGATGTTTATCATGTTTACATCTTATTTGCTTAGAACGACGGTAGCATAAATAAGATGATCCCTCACTAAAATTTCAAGAGACGTGTTCCCCCTAACTGTGCACCGTTGCGAAGGTTCGTTGTTTCGAAGCACCACGTGATGATCGGGTGTGATAGATTCTAACGTTCAAATACAACGGGTGTTGACGAGCCTAGCATGTACAGACATGGCCTCGGAACACATGCGAAACACTTAGGTTGACTTGACGAGCCTAGCATGTATAGACATGGCCTCGGAACACAAGAGACCGAAAGGTCGAACATGAGTCGTATAGTAGATACGATCAACATGGAGATGTTCACCGATGATGACTAGTCCGTCTCACGTGATGATCGGACACGCCCTAGTTTGACTCGGATCATGTATCACTTAGATGACTAGAGGGATGTCTATCTGAGTGGGAGTTCATTAAATAATCAGATGAACTTAATTATCATGAACATAGTCAAAAGGTCTTTGCAAATTATGTCATAGCTTACGCTTTAGTTCTACTGTTTAAGATATGTTCCTAGAGAAAATATAGTTGAAAGTTGATAGTAGCAATTATGCGGACCGGGTCCGTGAACTGAGGATTGTCGTCATTACTGCACAGAAGGCTTACGTCCTTAATGCACCGCTCGGTGTGCTGAACCTCGAGCGTTGTCTGTAGATGTTACGAAACATCTGACATACACGTTTTGATGACTACGTGATTGTTCAGTGTGTGATGCTAACGGTTTAAAATTGTGGCGACAAAGACGTTTTGAAATGTCGCAGAACATATGAGATGTTCCGAAGACTGAAATTGGGATTTCAGACTAGTGCCCACGTCAAGAGGTATGAGACCTCTGACAAGTTTCTTAAGCCTGCATACTAAGGGAGAAAAGCTCAATCGTGGAGCATGTGCTCAGAATGTCTGAGTACCACAATCGCTTGAATCGAGTGGGAGTTAATCTTCCAGATGAGATAGTGATGGTTCTCCATAGTCACTGCCACCAAGCTATTAGAGCTTCGTGATGAACTATAACATATAGGGATAGATATGATGATCCTTGAGCTATTCACGATGTTTGACACCGCGAAAGTAGAAATCAAGAAGGAGCATCAATTGTTGATGGTTAGTAAAACCACTAGTTTCTAGAAGGGCAAGGGCAAAAGGGATACTTCATGAAACAGCAAATCATTTGCTGCTCTAGTGAAGAATCCCAAGGTTGAACCCAAACCCGAGACTAAGTGCTTCTGTAATGAGGGGAACGGTCACTGAAGCAAAACTACCCTAGATACGTGGTAGATGAGAAGGCAGGCAAGGTCGACAGAAGTATATTGCATATACATTATATGAATGTGTACTTTACTAGTACTCCTAGCAGCACCAGAGTATTAGATACCGGTTCGGTTGCTAAGTGTTAGTAACTCGAAATAAAAGCTGCGGAATAAATGGAGACTAGCTAAAGGTGAGATGACGATGTGTGTTGGAAGTGTTTCCAAGGTTGATGTGATCAAGCATAGCATGCTCCCTCTACCATCGAGATTGGTGTTTGCGTTGAGCATAAACATGATTGGATTATGTCTATCGCAATACGGTTATTCATGTAAGGAGAATAATGGTTACTCTGTTTATTTGAATAATACCTTCAATGGTCTTGCACCTAAAATGAATCTCGATCACAGTGATACACATGTTCGTGCCAAAAGATATAAAATAGTAATGATAGTACCACATACTTGTGGCACTGCCATTTGAGTCATATTGGTATAGAACGCATGAAGAAGCTCCATGTAGATGGATCTTTGGACTCGGTCGTTTTTGAAAAGATTGAGACATGCGAACCATGTCTATTGGTATATATGCATGAAGAAACTCCATGCAGATGGATCGTTTGGACTCACTTGATTTTGAATCACTTGAGACATGCAAATCATACCACATGGGCAAGATGACTGAAAGGCCTTGTTTTCAGTAAGATGGAACAAGAGAGCAACTTGTTGGAAGTAATACATTTGATGTGTGCAGTCCAATGAGTGCTGAGGCACACAGTGGATATCGTTTTGTTCTTACTTGACAGATGATTTGAGTAGATGTTGAGTATATTTACTTGATGAAACACAAGTCTGAATTATTGAAAGGTTCAAGTAATTTCAGAGTGAAGTTGAAGATCGTCGTGACAAGAGGATAAAATGTCTGTGATATGATCACAGAGATGAATATCTGAGTTACGAGTTTGGCACACAATTAAGACATTGTGGAAATTGTTTCACAACTAATACCGCCTGGAACACCATAGTGTGATGGTGTGTCCGAACATCATAACTGCACCCTATTGGATATGGTGCATACCATGATGTCTCTTATCGAATTACACTATCGTTTATGGGTTAGGCATTAGAGACAACCGCATTCACTTTAAATAGGGCACCACGCAATTCCGTTGAGACGACACCGTTTAGAGAAACCTAAGTTGTCGTTTCTTAAAAGTTTGGGACTGCGATGCTTATGTGAAAAAGTTTCAGGCTGATAAGCTCGAACCCAAAGCGGATAATGCATCTTCATAGAATACCCAAAACAGTTGGGTATACCTCCTATTTCAGATCTAGAAGCAAAAGTAATTGCTTCTAGAAACGAGTCCTTTCTCGAGGAAAAGTTTCTCTCGAAAGAATTGAGTGGGAGGATGCTGGAGACTTGATAAGGTTATTGAACCGTCACTTCAACTAGTGTGTCGCAGGGCACAGGAAGTTGTTCCTGTGGCACCTACACCAATTGAAGTGGAAGCTTATGATAGTGATCATGAAACTTCGGATCAAGTCACTACCAAACCTCGTAGGTCGACAAGGATATGTACTACTCCTGAGTGGTACGGTAATCCTGTCTTAGATATCATGTTGTTAGACAACAATGAACCTACGAGCTATGGAGAAGCGATGGTGGGCCCGGATTCCGACGAATGGCTCGAGGCCATGAAATCCGAGAGAGGATCCATGTATAAAAGCAAAGTATAGACTTTGGAAGAAATACTTGATGGCCGTAAGGCTGTTGGGTGCAGATGGATTTTAAAAGGAAGACAGACAATAATGGTAAGTGTCACCATTAAGAAAGCTCGACTTGTCGTTAAGATGTTTTCCGACAAGTTCAAGGAGTTGACTACGATGAGATTTTTCTCACTCATGGCGATGCTAAGAGTGTTGGAATTGTGTTAGCAGTTACTGCATTATTTATGAAATCTTGCAGATAGGATATCAAAACAAGTGTCCTTACCAGTTTTCATAAGGAAAGGTTGTATGTGATACAATCAGAAAGGTTTTGTCGATCCTAAGGATGCTGAAAGGTATGCTAGCTCCAGCGATCCTACCATGGATTAGAGCAAGCATCTCGGAGTCAGAATATACGCTTTGATGGAGTGATCAAAGTTTTTGGGTTTATATAAAGTTTGTTAGGAACTTGTATTTACAATAAAGTGAGTGGGAGCGCTACAACATTTCTGATAAGTATATGTGAATGACATATTGTTGATCCGAAATGATGTAGAATTTCTGGAAAGCATAAAGGGTTGTTTGAAAGGAGTTTTTCAAAGGAACAACTGGATAAAGCTGCTTACATATTGGGCATCAAGATCTATAGAGATAGATCAAGACGCCTGATGATACTTTCAAAGAACGCACACCTTGACATGATTTTGAAAGAGTTCAAAATAGATCAGCAAAGAAGGAGTTCTTGGCTGTGTTACAAGGTGTGAGTATTGAGTAAGACTCAAGACCTGACCACAGCAGAAGAGAGAGAAAGGATGAAGGTCGTCCCCTATGCTTTAGACGTAGGCTCTACAGTATGCTATGCTGTGTACCGCACATGAAGTGTGCCTTGCCATGAGTTGGTCAAGGGGTACAATAGTGATCCGGGAATGTATCACATGATAGCGGTCGAACTTATCCTTAGTATCTAGTGGACTAAGGAATTTTCTCGATTATGGAGGTGAAAAGGAGTTCGTCGTAAAGGGTTACGTCGATGCGAACTTTGACACTAATCCGGATGACTCTGAGTAGTAGACCGGATTCGTATAGTAGAGCAGTTATTTGAAATGGCTCCAAGTAGCGCGTGGTAGCATCCACAAGATGACATAGATATTCGTAAAGCACACACGGATCTGAAAGGTTCAGACCCGTTGACTAATAACCTCTCTCACAAGCATAACATGATCAAACCAAAACTCATTGAGTGTTAATCACATAGTGATGTGAACTAGATTGTTGACTCTAGTAAACTCTTTGGATGTTGGTCACATGGTGATGTGACCTGTGAGTGTCAATCACATGGTGATGTGAACTAGATTATTGACTCTAGTGCAAGTGGGAGACTGTTGGAAATATGCCCTAGAGGCAATAATAAATTGGTTATTATTATATTTCCTTGTTCATGATAATCGTTTATTATCCATGCTAGAATTGTATTGATAAGAAACTCAGATACATGTGTGGATACATAGACAACACCATGTCCCTAGTAAGCCTCTAGTTGACTAGCTCGTTGATCAATAGATGGTTACGGTTTCCTGACCATGGACATTGGATGTCGTTGATAACGGGATCACATCATTAGGAGAATGATGTGATGGACAAGACCCAATCCTAAGCCTAGCACAAGATCGTGTAGTTCGTTTGCTAAGAGCTTTTCTAATGTCAAGTATCATTTCCTTAGACCATGAGATTGTGCAACTCCCGGATACCGTAGGAATGCTTTGGGTGTACCAAACGTCACAACGTAACTGGGTGGCTATAAAGGTGCACTACAGGTATCTCCGAAAGTGTCTGTTGGGTTGGCACGAACCGAGACTGGGATTTGTCACTCCGTGTAAACGGAGAGGTATCTCTGGGCCCACTCGGTAGGACATCATCATAATGTGCACAATGTGACCAAGGAGTTGATCACGGGATGATGTGTTACGGAACGAGTAAAGAGGCTTGCCGGTAACGAGATTGAACAAGGTATCGGGATACCGACGATCGAATCTCGGGCAAGTAACATACCGATAGACAAAGGGAATTGTATACGGGATTGATTGAATCCCCGACATCGTGGTTCATCCGATGAGATCATCGTGGAACATGTGGGAGCCAACATGGGTATCCAGATCCCACTGTTGGTTATTGACCGGAGAACGTCTCGGTCATGTCTGCATGGTTCCCGAACCCGTAGGGTCTACACACTTAAGGTTCGATGACGATAGGGTTATAGGGAATATATATACGTGGTTACCGAATGTTGTTCGGAGTCCCGGATGAGATCCCGGATGTCACGAGGAGTTCCGGAATGGTCCGGAGGTAAAGATTTATATATGGGAAGTCCCGTTTTGGCCACCGGAAGAGTTTCGGGCGTCACCGATAATGTACCGGGACCACCGGAGGGTTCCGGGGGTGCACCGGGAGGGGCCACCAGCCCCGGAGGGCCCTATGGGCTGTATGTGGAGTGGGACCAGCCCCTTAGTGGGCTGGGCGCCTTCCTTCTCAGGGCCCATGCGCCTGGGGGTTTGGGGAAACCCTAAGGGGAGGCGCCCCCCTTGCCTTGGGGGGCAAGGCAACCCCCCTGGCCGCCGCCCCCTCCTCAGATTGGATCTGAGGGGGCCGGCCCCCCTCTCCCTTGCCCCTATATATATGTGGGGGGTGGGAGGGCAGCAGCAACCCAAGTTCTGGCGCAGCCCTCCCCCTCTTCCATGTCCTCCTCCTCTCCTGCGGTGCTTGGCGAAGCCCTGCAGGATTGCCACGCTCCTCCACCACCACCACGCCATCGTGCTGGTACTGGATGGAGTCTTCCCCAACCTCTCCCTCTCTCCTTGCTGGATCAAGGCGTGGGAGACGTCACCGGGATGCACGTGTGTTGAACGCGGAGGCGCCGTGGTTCGGCGCTTAGATCGGAATCAACCGCGATCTGAATCGCTACGAGTACGACTCCTTCATCCGCATTCTTGCAACGCTTCCGCATGGCGATCTACAATGGTATGTAGATGCACTCCCCTTCCCCTCGTTGCTAGATTACTCCATAGCTTGATCTTGGTGATGCGTAGAAAATTTTGAATTTCTGCTACGTTCCCCAACAGTTATGCGGTTTGACCGATAAAGATCTTCGTAGAATATGTAGGAGCCAATATGAGCATCCAGGTTCCGCTATTGGTTATTGACCGGAGACGTGTCTCGGTCATGTCTACATAGTTCTCGAACCCGTAGGGTCCGCACGCTTAACGTTCAGTGACGATTTGTATTATGAGTTTATGTGTTTTGATGTACCGAAGTTAGTTCGGAGTCCTGGATGAGATCGGGGACATGACAAGGAGTCTCAAAATGGTCGAGACGTAAAGATCGATATATTGGACGACTATATTCGGACATCGGAAAGGTTCCGAGTGATTCGGGTATTTTTCGGAGTACCGGAGAGTTACGGGAATTCGCCGGGGAGTATATGGGCCTTATTGGGCTTTAGGGAAAGAGAGAGGGGAGGCTGCGCCCCCCCCAATGCTTAGTCCGAATTGGACTAGGGGGAGGGGCGGCGCCCCCTCCTTCCTTCTCTTCTCTTTTCCCTTTCCTTCTCTCCTACTCCTACTACTTGGAAGGGCTCCTAGTTCTACTAGGAAAAGGGGAATCCTACTCCCGGCGGGAGTAGGACTCCCCTAGGGCGCGCCATAGAGAGAGCCGGCCCTCCCCCTCCTCCACTCCTTTATATACGGGGAGGGGGGCACCCCTTGGAGACACAACAATTGATCATTGATCTCTTAGCCGTGTGCGGTGCCCCCTCCACCATAATCCACCTCGATGATATCGTAGCGGTTCTTAGGCGAAGCCCTGCGTCGGTAACATCATCATCACCGTCATCACGCCGTCGTGCTGACGGAACTCTCCCTTGAAGCTCTGCTGGATCGGAGTTCGTGGGACGTCATCGAGCTGAACGTGTGCTGAACTCGGAGGTGCCGTGCGTTCGGTACTTGGATCGGTCGGATCGTGAAGACGTACGACTACATCAACCGCGTTGTCATAACGCTTCCGCTTTCGGTCTACGAGGGTACGTGGACAACACTCTCCCCTCTCATTGCTATGTATCACCATGATCTTGCGTGTGCGTAGGAATTTTTTTGAAATTACTACGTTCCCCAACAAGTAGAACTTGATGAGGTAACTGTACACTGCTCCCTTATTGGAAAGTAGTTCATCACAGAAATCAGTTCGTGTGACTCCTACACCAATTAGTGAGGAAGCTCATGATGATGATCATATACCTTCAGATCAAGTTACTACTGAACCTCGTAGGTCAACCAGAGTAAGATCCGCACCAGAGTGGTACGGCAATCCTGTTCTGGAGGTCATGTTACTTGACCATGACGAACCTACGAACTATGAGGAAGCGATGATGAGCCCAGATTCCGCAAAATGCTTGAGGCCATGAAATCTGAGATGGGATCCATGTATGAGAACTAAGTGTGGACTTTGGTTGACTTGCCCGATGATCGGCAAGCCATCGAGAATAAATGGATCTTTAAGAAGAAGACTGACGCTGACGGTAATGTTACTGTCTACAAAGCTCGACTTGCCGCCAAAGGTTTTCGACAAGTTCAAGAAGTTGACTACGATGAGACTTTCTCACCCGTAGCGATGCTTAAGTCCGTCCGAATCATGTTAGTAATTGCTGCATTTTATGATTATGAAATTTGGCAAATGGATGTAAAGACTGCATTCCTGAATGGATTTCTGGAAGAAGAGTTGTATATGATGCAACCCAAAGGTTTTATCAATCCAAAGGATGCTAATAAAGTGTGCAAGCTCCAGCTATCCATTTATGGACTGGTGCAAGCATCTCAGAGTTGGAATAAACGTTTTGATAGTGTGATCAAAGCATATGGTTTTATACAGACTTTTGGAGAAGTCTGTATTTACAAGAAAGTGAGTGGGAGCTCTGTAGCATTTCTAATATTATATGTGGATGACATATTGTTGATTGGAAATGATATAGAATTTTTGGATAGCATAAAAGGATACTTGAATAAGAGTTTTTCAATGAAAGACCTCGGTAAAGCTGCTTATATATTGAGCATCAAGATCTATAGAGATAGATCAAGACGCTGAATTGGACTTTCACAAAGCACATACCTTGATAAAGTTTTGAAGAAGTTCAAAATGGATCAAGCAAAGAAAGGGTTCTTGCCTGTGTTACAAGGTGTGAAGTTGAGTCAGACTCAATGCCCGACCATTGCAGAAGATAGAGAGAAAATGAAGGTCATTCCCTATGCTTCAGCCATAGGTTCTATCATGTATGGAATGCTGTGTAACAGACCTGATGTGTGCCTTGCTATTAGTTTAGCAGGGAGGTACCAAAGTAATCCAGGAGTGGATCACTGGACATCGGTCAAGAACATCCTTAAATACCTGAAAGGACTAAGGATATGTTTCTCGTTTATGGAGGTGACAAAGAGCTCGTCGTAAATGGTTACGTCGATGCAAGCTTTGACACAGATCCGGATGACTCTAAGTCACAAACCGGATACGTATTTATATTGAACGGTGGAGCTGTCAGTTGGTGTAGTTCTAAGCAAAGCGTCGTGGCGGGATCTACGTGTGAAGCGGAGTACATAGCTGCTTCGGAAGCAGCAAATGAAGGAGTCTGGATGAAGGAGTTCATATCCGATCTAGGTGTCATACCTAGTGCATCGGGTCTAATGAAAATCTTTTGTGACAATACTGGTGCAATTGCCTTGGCAAAGGAATCCAGATGTCACAAGAGAACCAAGCACATCAAGAGACGCTTCAATTCCATCCGCGATCAAGTCAAGGGACATAGAGATTTGCAAGATATATATGGATCTGAATGTTGCAGACCCGTTGACTAAGCCTCTCCCACGAGCAAAATATGATCAGCACCAAGACTCCATGGGTGTTAGAATCATTACTGTGTAATCTAGATTATTGACTCTAGTGCAAGTGGGAGACTGAAGGAAATATGCCCTAGAGGCAATAATAAAGTTGTTATTTATATTTGCTTATATCATGATAAATGTTTATTATTCATGCTAGAATTGTATTAACCAGAAACTTAGTACATGTGTGAATACATAGACAAACAGGGTGTCACTAGTATGCCTCTACTTGACTAGCTCGTTGAATCAAAGATGGTTAATTTCCTAGCCATAGACATGAGTTGTCATTTGATTAACGGGATCACATCATTAGAGAATGATGTGATTGACTTGACCCATTCCGTTAGCTTAGCAGTTGATCTTTTAGTATGTTGCTATTGCTTTCATCATGACTTATACATGTTCCTATGACTATGATATTATGCAACTTCCGAATACCGGAGGAACACTTAGTGTGCTACCAAACGTCACAACGTAACTGGGTGATTATAAAGGTGCTCTACAGGTGTCTCCGATGGTACTTGTCGAATTGGCAGAGATAGAGATTACGATTTGTCACTCCGATTGTCGGAGAGGTATCTCTGGGCCCTCTCGGTAATGCACATCACTATAAGCCTTACAAGCAATGTGACTAATGAGTTAGTTGCGGGATGATGCATTACAGAACGAGTAAAGAGACTTGCCAGTAACGAGATTAAACAAGGTAATGAGATACCGACGATCGAATCTCGGGCAAGTAACATACCGATGACAAAGGGAACAACGTATGTTGTTATGCGGTTCGACCGATAAAGATCTTCGTAGAATATGTAGGAATCAATATGAGCATCCAGGTTCCGCTATTGGTTATTGACCGGAGATGAGTCTCGGTCATGTCTACATAGTTCTCGAACCCGTAAGGTCCGCACGCTTAACGTTCTGTGACGATCGTTATTACGAGTTTATGTGTTTTGATGTACCGAAGGTTGTTCGGAGTCCCGGATATGATCATGGACATCAAGAGGAGTCTCGAAATGGTCGAGACATAAAGATCGATATATTGGATAGCTATGTTTGGACATCAGAATGGTTCCGGATGAGTTCGGGCATTTACCATAGTACCGAGAGGTTACCGGAACCCCCCGGGGAGTGTATGGGCCTTATTGGGCCTTAGTGGGAGAGAGGAGGAGGCGGCCTAGGAGGGGGCATGCCCCCCAAGCCCAATCTGAATTGGGAGGGGGGCCGGCTCCCCTTTCCTTCCTCCCTCTCTCCTCCTTCCTTCCTCTCCTACTCCTACTTGGAAGGGGGGGGAATCCTACTCCCGGTGGGCCATAGAGAGGGCCGGCCCTCCCCCTCCTCCACTCCTTTATATACGGGGGAAGGGGGCACCCCATAGAGACACAAGTTGATCATTGTCTTAGCCGTGTGCGGTGCCCCCTACACCATAATCCACCTCGGTCATATCGTCGTAGTGCTTAGGCGAAGCCCTGCGCCGGTAGCTTCATCATCACTGTCATCACGCCGTCGTGCTGACGAAGCTCTCCCTCTACACTCAGCTGGATCGAGAGTTCGTGGGACGTCACCGAGCTGAACGTGTGCAGATTGCGGAGGTGCCGTACTTTCGGTACTAGGATCGATCGGATCGTGAAGACGTACGACTACATCAACCGCGTTGTCATACGCTTCTGATACGTCTCCAACGTATCTATAATTTATGAAGTATTCATGCTATTATATTATCCATCTTGGATGTTTTATGGGCTTTACTATGCACTTTTATATTACTTTTGGGACTAACCTATTGACCCAGAGCCCAGTGCCAGTTCCTGTTTTTCCCTTGTTTCAGTGTTTCGAAGAAAAGGAATATCAAACGGAGTCGAAACGGAATGAAACCTTCTGGAGAAGTTATTTTTGGAAGGAAAGCAACCCGGGAGACTTGGAGTCCACGTCCAGAAGGCAACGAGGAAGGCACGAGGCAGGGGGCGCGCCCTCCACCCTCCTGGGGCCCTCGTGGCTTCCGCCTATATATATCCATATACCCTAAAACGATCGGGGAACATAATAGATCGGGAGTTCCGCCGCCGCAAGCCTCTGTAGCCACCAAAAACCAATCGGGACCCTGTTCCAGCACCCTGCCGGAGGGGGGAACCCTCACCGGTGGCCACCTTCATCATCCCGGCGCTCTCCATGACGAGGAGGGAGTAGTTCACCCTCGGGGTTGAGGGTATGTACCAGTAGCTATGTGTTTGATCTCTCTCTGTCGTGTTCTTGATTTGGCACGATCTTGATGTATCGCTAGCTTTGCTATTATAGTTGGATCTTATGTTTCTTCTCCCCCTCTACTCTCTTGTAATGGATTGAGTTTTCCCTTTGAAGTTATCTTATCGGATTGAGTCTTTAATGATTTGAGAACACTTGATGTATGTCTTGCCGTGCGTATCTGTGGTGACAATGGGATATCACGTGATTCACTTGATGTATGTTTTGGTGATCAACTTGCGGGTTCCGCCCATGAACCTATGCATAGGGGTTGGCACACGTTTTCGTCTTGACTCTCCGGTATCAACTTTGGGGCACTCTTTGAAGTTCTATGTGTTAGTTGAATAGATGAATCTGAGATTGTGTGATTCATATCATATAATCATACCCACGGATACTTGAGGTGACATTGGAGTATCTAGGTGACATTAGGGTTTTGGTTGATGTGTGTCTTAAGGTGTTATTTTACTACGAACTCTAGGGCTGTTTGTGACACTTATAGGAATAGCCCAATGGATTGATCTGAAAGAATAACTTTGAGGTGGTTTCGTACCCTACCATAATGTCTTCGTTTGTTCTCCTCTATTAGTGACTTTGGAGTGACTCTTTGTTGCATGTTGAGGGATAGTTATATGATCCAATTATGTTATTATTGTTGAGAGAACTTGCACTAGTGAAAGTATGAACCCTAGGCCTTGTTTCCTAGCATTGCAATACCGTTTACGCTCACTTTTATCATTAGTTACCTTGCTGTTTTTCTATTTTCAGATTACAAAAACCTATATCTACCATCCATATTGCACTTGTATCACCATCTCTTCGCCGAACTAGTGCACCTATACAATTTACCATTGTATTGGGTGTGTTGGGGACACAAGAGACTCTTTGTTATTTGGTTGCAGGGTCGTTTGAAAGAGACCATCTTCATCCTACGCCTTCCACGGATTGATAAACCTTAGGTCATCCACTTGAGGGAAACTTGCTACTGTCCTACAAACCTCTGCACTTGGAGGCCCAACAACGTCTACAAGAAGAAGGTTGTGTAGTAGACATCAAGCAGTTTCTGGCGCCGTTGCCGGGGAGGTGAGTGCTTGAAGGTATATCTTTAGATCTTGCAATCGAATCTTTTTGTTTCTTGTTTTATCACTAGTTTAGTCTATAAAAGAAAACTACAAAAAAATGGAATTGAGTTTGTCTCATATGCTTCATCTTTTTAATATCTTTCGTGAGTATGATGGAAAGGAAAATTGTGCCAAAGTGTTAGAAGAAGAATGCATTAAAATGTTTGGCACTAAATCTTTGAATGATGAGCATGATTGCAATGTTGTTAGTATGAACTCCTTGAATATCCATGGTACTAATGATTGTTGCACTAGTTATGATGAAAATGTCTCCTATAAACATGTCAATTTTTGTGGAGTGCATTGGGTTTGCAAGTACACACCAAATAGGGAATATAGATATTGCAAGAGGCATAAGCACTTGGAAACTAAATTGTTGCAAGAAAGGCTAGATGTTTGTGCTGAAAATTTAAATTTTCTTGGCCGTACTTGTGGACTTTGCAATGAACAGGGTCATTTAGCTATCCGATGCAAATTGTTTCATGATCTAATCGTGTCCAAAAATTGTGATGACTTGATTTCCCTTGCACATTATAATGAACTCAGTTTGCTTTTGGGTTACGAAGAAATGAAACGTATAACTAAGCATCTTCCAGAATTTGCCCGTTATAAACTTCTTGGTTTTGATCTAGAGGAAATTTATATGTATTGTGCGGTGAATTGCATTTAAAATCCTTATATTGCCAATTACATAAATAAAATAAAGCAAATAGAAGATGAAGAGAATACTAATGAAAGGGAAGAGACTTCCCAATATCCTCCTATTATTTCTTATGATGAATCAGGTAACGAGGAGGAGCCTTCTATTCAACCAATCTCATCAATAAGGAACTCCAAAAAGAGGATTGAACCCACACATGATGTGGTGAAGAAGAAGAAAAGAAAAAGGAAGATAGGTAAAAAGACATCTCTCCCAAATAATGTTGCTCCTATTATTGTTGTGTCTCATGAAAATGAATCAAAAATAATTGTGGAAGATGATGCACTTGATGATGATCTCGCTATGCCTATTACTTGTTGTGATTATTATGATTGGGAAGATAATGATACTTCTTATGATCTTAAAAAT
Organism: Triticum aestivum; assembly: GCF_018294505.1. NCBI lineage: Eukaryota > Viridiplantae > Streptophyta > Magnoliopsida > Poales > Poaceae > Triticum > Triticum aestivum. The sequence goes on from NC_057805.1 coordinate 46,645,648, forward strand.
CTTTTTGGCACTTGCTTGGAACAATATGATAATTGCTATACTATTGGTGCTATCCATACTATTAATGATGAGAGTGATTATGCTTATGATATGAAAAGGCCCAAGCTTGGGGATGCTATGTTTGATAAAGATGATGTTTTTGATAATATATTTGCTGCAATTAATGTTTGTCCCAAGCTTGGGGAGGCTACGTTTAATGAAGATGATATTCTTAGTCTCCCAAGTTTTGATATGCAAATTTATAATGATGATAGCATGCCTCCTACTTATGATGATTATATTGATGAAAGTGGGTTTGGAAGAGTGTCAACTTTAGGAAGTAATGATCCCACTATTTTGGAGGATGTTGAATCTTATAATAATTATGAAAGTGGATTTGGAGAGGTCATGACTTTATTTAGTGATGTATCCACTATCTCGGAAGAGGTTTCAATCGATTATGATGAGAACAAAGTTGCTACTTATGATGACTATTGTGATGAAACTTATGCTATAAAAAGTAGTGATGCTTATATTTATAAAACATGTCATGATTGTGATTACCCTTTTTCTGAACATTACTCTTTTAATGTGAAAACAATTTATAGTATTCAAGTCTCTTATGATACTCCCACTATTCCGAATGAGAAGAATTTTGCTTATGTGGAGAGTAGTAAAATTTCTATGCTTGTAGATCATGAAAAGAATGCCTTAGGTGCTGGTTATATTGTTGAATTCATTCATGATGCTACTGAAATTATTATGAGGGAGGAATATATGCTTGTAGGAATTGCAATAATATCAAGTTTCCTCTCTATGTGCTTAAAATCTTGAAGTTATGCTTGTTTTACCTTCCTATGCAAGTTGATTCTTGCCCATAAGTTGTTTGCTCACAAAATCTCTATGCATATGAAGTGGGTTATACTTAAATGTGCTAGTCATATTCTTCATGATGCTTACTTTATGTTTCAATTCTTATCTTTTATGTGAGCATCATTGAAATCATCATGCCTAGCTAGGGGCGTTAAACGTTAGCGCTTGTTGGGAGGCAACCCAATTTTATTTTAGTTTCTTGCTTTTTGGTTCTATTTAGGAATAAATAATCCATCTATCTTCTGTTTATATGTGGTTTTGTGTTTTAATTAGTGTTTGTGCCAAGTAGAACCTTTGGGAAGACTTGGGTGAAGTCTTTATGATCATGCTGTAAAAAACAGAAACTTTAGTGCTCACGAGATTAGCTAATTTTTTTACTGGAGAGTGATATTTAGTTGATTCTTTTTGCAGATGATTACTAGACAAATTACTCAGGTCCACCAATTTATTTTAGAATTTTTGGAGTTCCAGAAGTTTGCCTTAGTTACAGATTACTACAGACTGTTCTGTTTTTGACAGATTCTGTTTTCCGTGTGTTGTTTGCTTATTTTGATAAATCTATGGCTAGTAAAATAGTTTATAAGCCATAGAGAAGTTGGAATACATTAGGTTTAACACCAATATAAATAAAGAATGAGTTCATTACAGTACCTTGAAGTGGTGTTTTGTTTTCTTTCGCTAACGGAGCTCACGAGATTTTCTGTTAAGTTTTGTGTTGTGAAGTTTTCAAGTTTTGGGTAAAGATTCGATAGACTACGGAATAAGGAGTGGAAAGAGCCTAAACTTGGGGATGCCCAAGGCACCCCAAGGTAATATTCAAGGATAACCAAGCGTCTAAGCTTGGGGATGCCCTGGAAGGCATCCCCTCTTCCGTCTTCGTTCATCGGTAACTTTACTTGGAGCTATATTTTTATTCACCACATGATATGTGTTTTGCTTGGAGCGTCATGTCATTTTCTTTAGCTTTGCTTGCTGTTTGAATAAAATACCAAGATCTGAAATTCTTAAATGAGAGAGAGTCTTCACATAGCTACATAATTATTTAACTACTCATTGATCTTCACTTATATCTTTTTGGAGTAGTTTGCCATTTACTCATGTGCCTCACTTATATCCTATGAGTAAATGGTTGAATGATTTGAATGTCATAAATCTGAAATTATATATGTTTCATATGCCTTTCCCATGGGGAGTAATGCCTTCACATATAAGAAGTAGAGGTGGTAAATTTATTGAAGGTTAGCAAACATTGTATTGGTCACTTGAACAATTCATGAAAGAATATTGAAGGAAGAGAGGTTTCACATATAAATATACTATCTTGGACATCTTCTATGATTGTGAGCCCCATTAATTATTTTCAAACCTGAGCAAATTAGTTGAAGTTGGACAAGGAAGACAACATAATGACTTATGCTTGGGTATATTTGTATAGAAGTTATATTGTTATGGATCCTCTAACATGTGGTGCTTGCTATTTAGAATCCTTTGCTAGCCAAAATATCTGTACTAAGCGGGAATACTGCTTGTGCATCCAAACTCCTTGAACCAAGTTTCTTCCATGAGTGTCCACCATATCTACCTATATGCGGTATTTACCTGCCGTTCCAAGTAAATTTGCATGTGCCAAACTCTAAACCTTCAAATAATAATATGTTTTGTATGCCCGAATCGCTCATGTAGCGACTAGGGGCTAGCAGTATCTTCCATGCTAGGTGGGTTATTCTCACGATGAGTGGACTCCGCTCATCATTCACGAGAAAATGGCTGGTAACTGGGATGCACAGTCCCATGATCAAAAGATCGAAATCAAATCAAAAATAATTGCAAACAAAACTCCCCCATGGTTTGATGTTAGTTGGAGGCACCCGTTGTTTCGGGCAAGCACTACTAGAAAAAGGGCTATAGATGGGATTGACACTAATGGCGCACCAGACAAGCGGTGCGCCATTAGTATATACTAATGGCGCACCACCTTCTGATACGCCATTAGAGTTGAAACTACGCCAGGTGCGCCATTAGTATCAAATTTTTTTTAACTAGTGCGCCTGTCCAAACATACTAATGGCGCATCCAGACACAGTGCGCCATTAGTAGTTGAAACTACTAATGGCGCACCTGGCCCAGGGTGCGCCATTAGTATTAAATTTTTATTTTTTTTAACTAGTGCGCCTGTCCAAACATACTAATGGCGCATCCAGACACAGTGCGCCATTAGTAGTTGAAACTACTAATGGCGCACCTGGCCCAGGGTGCGCCATTAGTATCAAATTTTTTTTAACGAGTGCGCCTGTCCAAACATACTAATGGCGCATCCAGACACAGTGCGCCATTAGTAGTTGAAACTACTAATGGCGCACCTGGCCCAGGGTGCGCCATTAGTATAATTTTTTTTTACTAGTGCGCCTGTCCAAACTACTAATGGCGCACCTGTGAGTGGTGCGCCATTAGTAGTTCAACTACTAATGGCGCACCACTCCCACGGTGCGCCATTAGTAACTTGGCCCATTCCACCGAATGCACACCCCCCCCCCCCCCGTGGACCGCCTTTTCAGTTTTAAAAAAAATAAAAGAAAATGATGGAAATGTCAAAAAAATAAAATAAAATAAGTTTCCCATGTGATATGTGGTCTAGTTGTTGGGAAAATTAACAAATATGAATTTCGACTTTATTTGCAAAATCTCTCTGGAATTTCTTAAAATGGGCATAACTTTTGCATACGAACTCGGATGAAAAAGTTTTTTATATGAAAAATCATCTACTCGGAAAGTTACATCCGATTTTAACGGGGGGAACCCGGTTAAACATTTTCAAAATCCTCAAAAACCTAACAGAAAAAAAGATACGGGGCTTTTAAGATCCGGAGAGGCAAAAAATTCAAAAAAAAATCAAACTTACTAATGGCGCACCTGCCCATGGTGCGCCATTACTATCTTCCCGCCTTCAAAATTCAAAATAAATAAAAAAAATAAAAAAAAAGTTACTAATGGCGCACCTGCCCATGGTGCGCCATTAGTATGCCGTATATATGGCTGGGTGTGTCCTCTCCTCCTTACCTCTTCATTCTTCTCCTCCATTCCACCTCTCCACTTCATCTCCTCTCCGGTGAGCTCCTCCTCCCTCCTCTCCAGTGAGCTCCTCCTCCCTCCTCTCCGGTGAGCTCCTCCTCCCTCCTCTCCGGTGAGCTCCTCCTCCCTCCTCTCCGGTGAGCTCCTACTCCCTCCTCTCCGGTGAGCTCCTCCTCCCTCCTCTCCGGTGAGCTCCTCCTCCCTCCTCTCCGGTGAGCTCCTCCTCCCTCCTCTTCGGTGAGCTCCTCCTCCCTCCTCTCCTCCCATCCCCTCATGGTTTCTCCTTCCTCCTCTCCGATGTTCCGGTGAACTCCTCTCCGGCGATGTAGGCGAGCACCTCTCCGGCGACCTCCTCCTCCTCCTCTCCGGCGAACTCCTCTCCGGCAAAAGAACACGGCAAAAGAACGTACAAGATCCAAAAACAGGAACAAAATTTGAAATAATATGGTGCAAAAAAACGAGCAAAAAAAACGAGAAAAAAATGGGCAAAGAAATCGCGATCCAGATCCAAATTCAAAATTCAAAAATAGCAATGGCGCACGGTGGGGGTTAGACGGTGCGCCACTACTATTTTCCCGCCTTCAAAATTCAAAAATACTAATGGCGCACCGTGGCCTATACTAATGGCGCACCAGTGGCCTATACTAATGGCGCACCATGGCATATACTAATGGCGCACCAGTGGTACGCCATTAGTATACCAGATACTAATGGCGCACCACTGGTGCGCCATTACTAAAACTTACTAATGGCGTGCTAGTAATGGCGCACCTAATGTGCGCCATTAGTAGCCAAAATAGGTGCGCCATTAATAACCTATTTTCTAGTAGTGAAGCCATGGATTGATGATTGTTGGTGGAGGGAGAGTAAAAATCTTTACCTTTTTGTTTGGGAACCGCCTATAATGTATGTAGTATGGAAGATATTGGGAACTCTTGGTCGTTATGTTGACAATGAAAGCATACCTCTCATAATTATTTTCATCTCTGTTTTTGCTTCGAGCTCTGGCACCTCTGCAAATCCCTGCTTCCCTCTGCGAAGCGCCTATCTTTTACTTTTATGCAAGGGTCAGTAGTATTCCTTCTCATTCCAACCTACTCTTTAGTTGGCAAGCATCATATGATGGAAAGATCTGAGCATATATGGCCATTCAAATATGTTTGATCATGAATTATTATTGTTGACATTACCCTTGAGGTAAAAGGTTGGGAGGCGAAACATTAAGCCCCTATCTTTCTCTGTGTTCGATGAATACTATTTGTTCTAAAAATATGCTTTGAGTGGTAGCAATCATGGAAGACTAAATGATAGTTGAGTATGTGAAGTTTGCTGAATCAAAGCTCTGACATAGACTGTTCCTGAAAATAAGATGAATTGCAATTGTTTGATGACTGAGAACTGTTTGTTGGTTTTCAAGAAAGTTTATGATCTATACTTTAAATGTGAATAGTTTGTTACTTGAACATGAAAAGTTTTATGAGTTGAGCTACTGTTATAATATATAATGATGCTAGAAAAGGTGATTGAAATTATCATTGATCAAACTTATGCACCTGCTAGCATTCACACTTCATAAATTCTTTCTTTTATCATTTACCTACTCGAGGACGAGCAGGAATTAAAGTTGGGGATGCTGATACGTCTCCAATGTATCTATAATTTATGAAGTATTCATGCTATTATATTATCCATCTTGGATGTTTTATGGGCTTTACTATGCACTTTTATATTACTTTTGGGACTAACCTATTGACCCAGAGCCCAGTGTCAGTTCCTGTTTTTTCCCTTGTTTCGGTGTTTCGAAGAAAAGGAATATCAAACGGAGTCGAAACGGAATGAAACCTTCTGGAGAAGTTATTTTTGGAAGGAAAGCAACCTGGGAGACTTGGGGTCTACGTCAAGAAGGCAACGAGGAAGGCACGAGGCAGGGGGCGCGCCCTCCACCCTCGTGGGGCCCTCATGGCTCCCCTGACGTATTTCTTCCGCCTATATATATACATATATATATATATATACATATATATATATATATATATATATATATCCATATACCCTAAAACGATCGGGGAACAGAATAGATCGGGAGTTCCGCCGCCGCAAGCCTCTGTAGCCACCAAAAACCAATCGGGACCCTGTTCCGGCACCCTGCCGGAGGGGGGAACCCTCACCGGTGGCCATCTTCATCATCCCGGCACTCTCCATGACGAGGAGGGAGTAGTTCACCCTCGGGGCTGAGGGTATGTACCAGTAGCTATGTGTTTGATCTCTCTCTGTCGTGTTCTTGATTTGGCACAATCTTGATGTATCGCGAGCTTTGTTATTATAGTTGGATCTTATGTTTCTTCTCCCCCTCTACTCTCTTGTAATGGATTGCGTTTTCCCTTTGAAGTTATCTTATCGGATTGAGTCTTTAATGATTTGAGAACACTTGATGTATGCCTTGCCGTGCGTATCTGTGGTGACAATGGGATATCACGTGATTCACTTGATGTATTTTTCGGTGATCAACTTGCGGGTTCCGCCCATGAACCTATGCATAGGGGTTGGCACACGTTTTCGTCTTGACTCTCCGGTATAAACTTTGGGGCACTCTTTGAGGTTCTATGCGTTGGTGGAATAGATGAATCTGAGATTGTGTGATGCATATCGTATAATCATACCCACGGATACTTGAGGTGACATTGGAGTATCTAGGTGACATTAGGGTTTTGGTTGATGTGTGTCTTAAGGTGTTATTTTACTACGAACTCTAGGCTGTTTGTGACACTTATAGGTAGCCCAATGGATTGATCGGAAAGAATAACTTTGAGATGGTTTCGTACCTACCATAATCTCTTCGTTTGTTCTCCGCTATTAGTGACTTTGGAGTGACTCTTTGTTGCATGTTGAGGGATAGTTATATGATCCAATTATGTTATTATTGTTGAGAGAACTTGCACTAGTGAAAGTATGAACCCTAGGCCTTGTTTCCTAGCATTGCAATACCGTTTACGCTCACTTTTATCATTAGTTACCTTGCTGTTTTTATATTTTCAGATTACAAAAACCTATATCTACCATCCATATTGCACTTGTATCACCATCTCTTCGCCGAACTAGTGCACATATACGATTTACCATTGTATTGGATGCGTTGGGGACACAAGAGACTCTTTGTTATTTGGTTGCAGGGTTGTTTGAGAGAGACCATCTTCATCTTACGCCTCCCACGGATTGATAAACCTTGGGTCATCCACTTGAGGGAAACTTGCTACTGTCCTACAAACCTCTGCACTTGGAGGCCCAACAACGTCTACAAGAAGAAGGTTGTGTAGTAGACATCAGCTTCCGCTTTCGGTCTACGAGGGTACGTAGACAATACTCTCCCCTCTCGTTGCTATGCATCACCATGATCTTGCGTGTGCGTAGGATTTTTTTTGAAATTACTGTGTTCCCCAACAGTCGATATGCATGATCTTGCTTTGATCTTATCTTGCGTGGTCGGCATAAAGTGTGTTATACTAGCATGAATCTAGATTAAACGTTTCAGAGAGTTTTTTTAGGAATGTTTGAGAGAGTTTTGAAACAAAAGGCTATTTATATATGACCCAGGGGTACCCACCATGGCCCATGTGAGGCAAGCTCTCATGTAGGTTCAGTCGGGTAGGAAGAAGAGAAAAGAAAACAATGATTCACTGTAAGTTGTGATATGGTCCAGTAAGTAAGACCCCATTGAACTGTTCGGCCAACAGTCCATCACGCGGGCCTATTATTTCCTGTATCTTGACGTTCCCAATTCCTGTGATCCTGTCAATAAAAACTGCAGCCACAATGCATCTGCGCGCATCATGCCGCCATCCACTATTGCCTTCCTGCCTTTGATGCGGTGCCTTCCCCTGCTGCTTTGCCGCGACGTTTCCCCGGTCCATCTCCGATTGATGGTGCTGTACAGAGAGGGAGAAGGGAGTCGACCCATTCCTGGTTTTGTTCCATGGAGATATATTTGCTAGGATGATAGACTAGAAAAACATAGAAATTTTTCATTGCCTAAGGAATCGTAGAGGGCATCTACCAAATCCTCCACGTATAACTATAACTTAGCGGTAAATACATATCTTATTTTTTGTTTGAACCATATTATGCTAAGTTTTGTATTAATCTATTTTTTACATGTTTACGTACCCAATGGACTTGAAGATTATACATTTATTTGGAATAAAGAGTTGAACATTAGCACTAAATACATGTCTTATTTTTTGTTTGAACCAGTGCCATATTATGCTAAGTTTTATATTGATCTATTTTTTTACATGTTTAGGTACCTAACGGACTTGAAGATTCGACATTTATTTTGGAATAAAGAATGGAAGATTCAACAAGCAAGGAGTCCAAGTTAGAATTTATATGATTTTTTCGTTGTTTTATATACTTTTTACTTAGTTCTTGAGACAAAACTATTTTGGACCATTAATTTTGTTAATTTGTTCCATGAATTCATACTATTTGATCAATAAATTTTGTTGATCGACTTATTTGATTGCATGGTGGCTTTATTTTTTTTATTTTCTTTATTAAAAGTCCGCCCTACGTAACCTCAAATCATGGATCTTCCACTGGGTCCTTTGTTCAATCAATATTTTGGCAAGGCCTCGTCTGGAACACAAGAGTTCGAAATGTAGGAAAAGAAAAATATATGGATTGAGATGTCATGTGTTTTAGATTTCTATGAAACTAAAACCACAAGAAAACTATAAAATTGTCATTTGGATGTCATGCAGGAAAAACATGGGAATTGTATACACAAAGGGAAGAAATTTTCCTCCAAAACTATTTTGAAATAGCTCATTGCGTAGGAATTTCAATGGAATGTAGGATTCAATACCTATGCTCCAAACGGTACCAAAGGAAAAAATTCATGTGAGAATCTTATTCTCCAAAACTCCTATGATTTCCCTTTATTTTAAGTGGGGCCTAAGTGTGCACCTACCGACATCTTACGAGACAATTACTGCCTCATTGGCCAGTTGGTAAATCCCAGGAAGTCTTTCAGTATTTTGTTTAGTACTATTCATCTCGCAAGTTGTTAATGCAAAATATCTCGGTCTTCCAACACTACGGGGATGGATGAGTAAGGGAAAAGTTAAAACTCTATAAGAGCATCTTGTAAAAGACAATGCGTCGGGGATACAACTATTTATCTGCCAGTGGGAAAGATGTAATGATCAAATTAGTTGCACAAGCTTTGCCGGCATATGTCATGGGAGTGTTTTAAGTTGTGAGATGGTAAGTGTGATAGTTCAATGTGTTTAATCGGTTTTTTTTTGTGGCGGTCAGTGGGTGGGAAAAGGAAGACTCGCTAATTTCTTGTGACTGTTTGTTAAATCCAAGGAGAATAGAGGGGACTGGATTCCCGGAAATACCTTTGTTTAATCAGACCCTCCTTGTGCGTTAGGTGTGGTGATTAATTCAGAACCCTGGTAGCCTAGTGGGCAAAGTTCATAGAGCAAAGTATTTCCTAAATTGGTTGCTCAAAAAAAAGTATTTCCTAAATTGTGCATTGCATGACACTATGTTTATGACCGAATTCGATTCACCAAAAAGGGGCCTAATCTGGTGGGTGGGCATGGGTGCCAGTATCAGAGTGTGGAGATTCTCTAAGACCAATTGGGCCTTGAGAGGGAAGCAAGATTAAATGTATGTATGAGTTGTTGGATCAGTAAACAGCTGATAGCCACCATGATACTATGCCACATGGGCATCCACCGTCCATCACACATTGCACCATCGGACGGCTGCCCGCTAGACTCAATTAGTCATGTACCGGATCCTGACACATCAACTATGGTGCCAGGAGCCAGACAACTACGCACAATAGGGGACATGCATTAAATCACATTCATTTTTTCGCGTGATAATGTGGTTTGTCTTGCAGAAAAAACTTACAAATTTTTTCTTGCAAAATGCATATTCCCCTGCAAAAAGTTCTTTCAAAATACAGATTCTAATGCAATTTCAAAATGCATATTATCTTGCAAATTTAATTCTTGCATGCGTTGTTGTCGGCTTGAGAGAGCCTGGGAGGGAGGAAGGGAGGGAAAGGTTGTGCAGCATGCATGCAACTCTACTACGTACTCAAATTAATGCTATGTGCCCTATGAAGCTATCTTGCATGGCTTGTGCCATGTTCCTGCTATCGCCCATCCGTTGTACGGTGACCTGCAAATCATACGTGTTCGCCAGCTGATTACACTAATGTGCACATCCTTGCATCTAGATCGAGAGCTTAGCCCTGCACCACACGATGGTTACCTGATCCTCACCCTTTGTTGGATCAGGTGTTTGTCAACTTGAAAGCATAATTGACTCATCAATACTTCTTGCCACTATATGCGGAAGGAATCTTGAAATTTTTACTACGGAATAGACATGATTGTCATTTTCTCACCTAGCATCCGGATAAAAGTAGATGTTTTCGTCATCGAGGGTAAAACACATCTCGTAAAGGTTTTTTTTTCTTTAATATAGTTGTGTGGGCAAGAAAAGAAACATTGTTTATTGCCATAAAATAAAGAAGTGGGAGAAAAACAAAGAATATCATTTCTATCAAGGAAGATGGTGTGAAATCTGTACATTCTCCATAAAAGCTCTGAGAGCATATCACTTCATATTAAAGTTTAGAGTAATGATACACTTACATAACCTAATAAATTAAGTGGTGTATTTTGATTGGATGAAATTAAAAAGGGGCCCACTCAGTTGAAATCAGGGAGGATGTATTGCTTAGAGCATCCCCAGCCGCGCCCCAGAAAGGCCTCCCCAGGCGATTTTTTCGCGCCGGCGCCGAAAAAACGGCCCAATCGCGCCTCCAGGAGCCCGATTTTCGCCGGCCTGGGCCGAAATCAGCGCCGGCGGAACCAGGCCGAACCCGGCGAGCTGGGGGGCGCCCGGACGAGTTGTTTTGGCGCGAAGCAGCCGCGGGCCCGCCGAGTCAACCAGACGGGCGCTTCGTCGCCCTCATCGCCTCGGTTCCCGCGGGAATCAATGCCAAGGCTGCCGCCGCCGGTCAGCCTTGCCATTGATTCCTCACGGGGTGGCGCGTCACGGGGCGGCGCGGCGACGCCTCCCCTCCCAGCACGCGTACACGCGGGCGCGGCTATATAAGCCGGTGGCCTCCCTCGCCTCTGGCCACACCAGCCCTAACCACCGAGATCTCCCTCTCCCTCCCCCGTGCGCCGCCTCCGAGCCCTTCCCCACCGACAACCCCGATGTCCGAATGTTTCCCCGGCGACGAGGCGGCGGCCAACGACTTCGGATGCCGCTCGCTCCGCGAACAGGAGTCGTGGCTCCTGTTCGAGGCCAACATCCCGGCGCCGCCGGACATGCGCGCCGGGCCGACGGGGTGGAGGCTCAGCAAGGGGGAGTGCCCATTCCCCCGTTGCCCGACGCCGTGGCGCGCGCCCCCTACTTCGCCGCCGAGGTAGAGATCGTGCGCGCCTCCCTCACCGACGAGCAGCTCGCCCTCCCCCAGTACGCCGCCACAACCACTCGGCATGGGCGGCGTACTTCGAGCGCCGTCAGCAGCAGAGGATGGCGTCCACCAACGGGGCGCTGGTGGTGGGCGGCACGAAGAACAGCGAGGGGCGCCACCTGTGGTGGGGCGTCCCTGGCCGCACGCTCGAGGGCGTGCTGACGCACCTTGAGGGCGGCAACAACCCGCCGCTGGCATACCCTCCCCCGGCGAGGGCGGCCACCCCAGCCCACCGCCGACGCGCCGGGCAATGGATGCCCAGGAGGTTCGGCCCCTCCTCGTCTTCCTCCTCGAACTCCTCCTCACGCTCTTCTTCCCACTCCTTCGGCTCTTCGGCGCTGCTCGGCGTCAAGGCCGAGCCCGCAGCGGAGACGCGAGTGCGCCGGCATCGTCATCAACGAGGGAGGCCGGCGCGCCTCCTCGTCGGCTCCTCCGCGCTTCGTCAAGCCAAAGACGGAGCCGGGGCTCGCGCCGGTGAAAGCGGAGACGGGTCTCCCCGCCGTGAAGACGGAACACGGCGACGTGGAGCTCGACGACGACGCAGCCCTGGAATGGGCGCGCCAGGACTCCCTGAAGATGGCGAGGGAGCGCCAGTGCGCCGCCCTGCGGCGCTTCGCGCAGCGCTGCCGGGGCCGCGACGAAGGAGGAGGAGGAGTCCTCGACGACAGCGACGACGACGACGCGCCGCTGCCGCCACCAGTCCGCCATGGCGACGCCGGGCAGGTGTCCACCAGGGATGGCCACGTCAAGGAGGAGAAGGCCGGCCATCGCCCATACCACATAAACTTGGACGATAGCGTGGTAACCTGGGGTAGTGGCTGTACGAAATTAGGCCACGGGCCAATCGGCTAACGGATCGTAAAAAAGATAGCACGGATGATGGTCCATGGGTGCAACGTGGCGGGAGCGCGCGTAAAAGTCGACCCAACTGCCAACGCCGGGCGACGCCTCGACGTGGACGTTACGTAACGGTGATCGGCCAGGTTTCCCCGCTTCCGCCGTAGAGCTGAGCCGTCGCGCCGGAACTGGAAGTAGGTCACGGGCGAGACCGCGAGACAGACAGATCATGGAAGCTGACGGGATGGATAGTGCACTGGTGACTGGTGTAACCCAAAGCTGATAGATAGAAAAGAACGTGTGACGGATAGTAGTGGCACGCATGGCCTTGCCGGACTCTCGACATCAGAGTGCTGGCTAGCCTAGTAGGCCTAGGAGCAGTAGCTGTTGTTTGGGCTCTCGTGATTCCACTTTATCTAAACAAAGCTGGACGACGTGATTATTTGTGTCAAGGGTATTCTTTTTTAAGCAACTCCAACGCGCCGATCCAAACGGACGGCGTTTTGTTCATTTGGTTCTGCCGTCCTGTTTATCATTTAGGCCGGCACTGCGTCCAACGTCCGTGATCCATTTCATGTCCGCGGACAAATTTGAAAAGGACCTCGGCCGTAGATCATGCCAGCGGCCATGCCGTCGCCCAAAATTCATGTCGGCATCATGCCAGCTCCAAAACAACACCACACAGTTCATGCTGGCGCACTTGCCAGCGGCCGCACATATGCCAGCATACAAAAAAGGGGCGGGAGTTCAACCACACCATCGCGGCCGTGGTTATGCCAACACACTTGCCGGCATAAAAAAAGGGTGGCGCTCGCCGTCAAATTTGAGCATGTCGACCTGCATCTTCTCGAACCACGGCCTATTTCTCGGCGACATGGTGTTGAGGTCCACCTTCATGATCTCCACCCCGTCATCATGCTAGCGAGAGCCACTTCTTTCGCCTTGGTCTTGGCATTGGCGGCCTCAATCTCTAGCATCTTGACTTGCTTCTCTGCTTTCATCTCAAACCTTCTCGCTTGCTTCTCCGCGTCCATCTCAAGCCTCCTCCTTTGGATCTCCATGAAGGCGTTCATGTGCTCTTCCTTGTCTTGCCGGCACTTCTCCTTCCTTGAGTCCTTCTTGGTCATCATGCCCTCCACGGTTGCGAGCAAGGCGATCGATGCTGCATCCCGTTTGTCCTTCTTCTTGGAGTTGGTCTTCCCCTGTGTCCGTGGCTTCTTGCCCTCCCCAACCTCCTCCACCGTTTTCTTCCCCCCACGCGCCATGAGGGCGGCATATTGTGCCTCAAACTTCTCCTCCCCGTTGATGATCCTCCAACAATGGAAGAGGTTGAAGGACTTGCCTTCATGTTGGACCTTGAATGCCTCCAAAGTTTGGAATGCCTACAAATGAATTGCATGCAAGCATATGGGCAAATGGATATGCAGATGGACATGTAAGCATAAACGGAATGAAAACAAAGAGGGGCGCATGCATGCATACCATGTCTTGCATGCTGATGCCGCACACGGGGCGTGCCTTGATGCTCTCAAGAGTGGCACAAAAGTTGTTGCACTCTTGTTGGATCACCATCCATCGCTTTGAAATGGACACCCATGCGCGCGTGCTTTGCATTTGGTACGGCACAAACTTCTTGCGTTCATGAAACTCACGGTGGACACGAGTCCAAAAGGTTGATGCCTTTTGTTCGACGTCGACCTTGGGGGTCTTGCCCAATGTCCCTTGAACACTCACAAAGGTGCTTGTCCTCGACCGCCGTGTACGCCTTCGTCCACTTGCTCTTGCGCTTCGGCTTCGCCCTGGTGTGGTTGAACTCTAGAACATGATGTTCTGCCTGAAACTGTTGGCCGTGTCGTCGTCGCCGGCCGTCGGCATGGTGTCGAACAGGTTGCGGGTGCCGGGGAGCACGTCGGCTGGCATCTCCCACGCGCGTTTCCTGGTCCCTCCGGATGACGAGGCACCGGCCACCAGTGTGGCGTTGAGGTCGATGGGCGCGGGTGCGGGCGTGGAAGGAGCCACCACGCTCACCTTCGGCGAGCATTCCCCGGAGAGTCGAGAGGCTTGCGGGTAGACGTGGAAGCCGGGAATCGGGTGCATCGCTGACGGGCGGGGCGACTCCGGCAGCATCATCCAAGGAAACACGGACGAGCCGGTGCTGGCAGCGGCCACAGCGGCGTTGACGATCCCGTGCTGGCCAGGGCTTAATCCTAGGTCTCATTGCTGACGCGACGCAGGCGTTGATGCCCTCCTGCTGCGCGGCGGCGGCCGCTGCTTCGCCCCTTGCGTCCGCCGCGTGCCTCCGGCCCTTCTCTTCGCTGACTGCGCGGCCCGCTCCTCGGGCGTCAGCTGCTTCTTCTTCTTGGGCGAGGCGGCGATCTTGCAGGAGGCGCGGGAGTTGCCTTTGCCGGAGGGGGCGGAGGTGATGCCGGATGAGGCAAGGGAGGCGAGGCCGGCGGCGGCATCAAGGGCGTCGTCCATGGCGAGCGGCCGGGAATGCGCGCGGGCGAGAGGGTTTTTGAGAAAGTGGAGGGAAATGGTGGAGGCGTTGCCACTGACTGGCGGGCCAGGGGGAGTAGTTCGGGCGCGTCCGTCTAGTGTCCGCGCCGACGCAAATCAGGCTAAAAATTGGCCAGGGATGGGTAGGCAGGCGGACGAAAAGCGGACGCGCGTCCGTTTGTGTCGGCGCGTTGGGCCGATTTTTCTGTCCGCTGCGACCCAAACAGACATGCACGGACAAAATGGGTCACTGCGTTCGAGTTGCTCTTACTACTCAGAAATGAAACGAGACGAGAAAATTACTCCGTCCGTCCTCCGTAATATATGAGCGTTGAGCAACA
The DNA here is from genome assembly GCF_018294505.1 of Triticum aestivum. Taxonomy (NCBI): domain Eukaryota; kingdom Viridiplantae; phylum Streptophyta; class Magnoliopsida; order Poales; family Poaceae; genus Triticum; species Triticum aestivum. The sequence continues at coordinate 46,660,750 of NC_057805.1, forward strand.
TGCATGGCAGAGAAAACCGGGTAAACCTAGCTTCCTCCCCCAACATCAACTAAAAGAAAAGAAAAGGACGCTGATAACGCCCACACGTGTGGTGGAAGCGACATCTGCCCGCACGCTTTATAACACACAGACTGCGCCACGTCACCGCATGCATGCATGTGGGAATCTTTTTGATTTCTAGTTTTTAAAATGTTTTATCTCTTAAATGAAAAATCCGATTGAAGATCGGTTTTCACCACTAAATCCATCTTGACGAGATCTTCGAAACTAGATCTCACATCAGTATGTTTCAACGACTTTTTTTTGGGTTAAAAGTTGACATGTCTATTGCACATGAATTTCCATGGTGTTTACACTGAAGTTGCCATGGTATATTTCAACTATTTTCTTCTACATTTAAAAGTAAATTTTGACATATTTATAAAACAGAGAATTAAGAAACTAGACTTGCCATGAACCATAAATTAAAATTGTCATGATACATGCACTTAAAATTGCCATGGTTCATACAAAAAATAATTTTAATGGTTAAAGTACTGGAATTGCCATGGTCAAAATACTTAAATTGCCATGCTCTATCAACTAAAATTGCCACATGGCAACTTTAGTGTAAACACTATGGCAACTACGGTGTAAACATCATGGCAACTTTTGGGCAAATTTTTTTCGTCGAAACATATCAACACGAGGTCTAGTTTTGAAGATCTCGTCGAGACGAATTTAATGGTGAAAACGGATTTTTTTAGAATGAAGACGCTAGGAGCGCCCGGCTTTAACTGAATAAAGCCCACAACAAGCAGCGTACACGAGCATAAAGTCTTACAACGCATCAGGAACCCTCAAAAGATCGAGCAAGGCGAGGGGAGCAAGTTTTGGATTACAAGCCATAGCTGGCTGAAACAGAGCACGCATGCTCGTGGTGATGATGGCAAAAGGTGCCTCACATCCCTAGGGCGGCGCAGGAGCTCTTGCCAAAGCGTAGACCTGACAAAGACAGGCAAGAGCGAGCTGCAGGAGATCAACGTCTTGGCGCCTTTCCAACGGCGCCCACTGCTGCAAGAAGATGACACATTTGAAAATCACGTCAGCCGAGTGAGAGGGGAAGACTCCCTCAATAGTAAGTTTGTTCCTTATATGCCAAAGTGCCCAGAGTAACGCCCCCACGCAACACCACATGACACGTCGAGCGGTACCACTAACCGACGACAAGAGAGCACACATCTCAGAACTAGACCTGAGATCCCAATCCCGGCCAGCGGCCTCGCGGACCGCACTCCATGCGAACCGGGCTAGGTGGCAATGGAAAAAACATGGTTAGCGGTCTCTGGCTCCCCGCAGACCGCACAAGTCCCGCTGGCCGGACCGTTGCGTTTGGCTATGTTGACGGACATGGGAAGTTTGTCACGACACAGCTGCCATAAGAAAACTTTAATCTTGAGGGGCAAACTAGCTTTCCATAGCCCGGAAGCCACCTACTGGTGGGGGACCCTAGCAAGAGCTCGGTAAAGGGAGTTTATGGAGAACTTGCCAGAGGCGTTGAGGTGCCACGATACTATGTCCGAGCCTTGGGTTAAAACCACCCCCTCAACTAGAGTCAACAAGTTTCCCAACTGTGAGTTCGCGGCGGAACAGCAACACCGGCGGGGACTCAGCCATAGCTTGAGCCAAACAGGTCTCTGAACCTGGACCAGAGAGGTTGGTCACCAATCCAGAAACATGCTGGGCATCCATCTTTGACCAGAAACTTCGCCCCCATGGCGAAGATTGGTTTAAGCTCCTGAATGGAGTTCTAGAAGGGAGACCCCCTCCCTGTGGCTGCAAAGAAGTTGCCCGTCGGGAAGTATTTGGCTTTGAGAAGATCCGCCCAAAGCCCAGTTTCCCCTTGGGACAACTTCCAGACCCATTTGCACATAAGCGCCACGTTCATCAGCCTAGAATTCATCACCCCAATCCCCCCCGGGACTTGGGACGGCACATGGCCGTCCATTTGACAAGGTGGTACTTTCGTTTGGGGCTGGCTCCTTCCCAAAAGAAGCGGGACCGAGGCGTGTCGAGCTTGAAGTGCACACCGTCGGCCAACAAAAATAGGCCCATGGTAAACATGGGTAGCGAGGATAGACTAGAGCTGGTTAGGATTAGCCGTGCTCCCGACAACATGAATCTAGCTCGCCACGACCCAACCCGGCCAGCTACCGTATTGCAAAGGGGGGCCCAGTCCTGAATGGTTGGAGCCCTATCCCCTATTGGTAGCCCGAGGTATTGAAATGGGAGAGAGCCCAATTTGCAGTTGAGCAGATCTGCCACTTCCTGACCCTCGGCCGGCCCCATCCCCATGGGAATCACTTCACATTTGTTGAAGTTGATTTTAAGGCCAGACATAAGCTCGAAGCTCAACAGGATAGCTTTGACCGTAGCTATGCTATGCCTGTCTAGCTCAAACAACAGCAGCATATCGTTTGCGTACTATAAATGCCTGTCTGGCTCAAACAGTAGCAGCGTATCGTCTGCGTACTGTAAATGAGAAACCCCACCCGGCACCAGTTGGTTGGCCACCCCCTTAGATGGCCAGCCATCCGAGCTCTATCCAACATTGCAGCCAGGGCATGGGCCACAAAGTTGAACATCAGCGGGGAAGCTGGGTCGCCCTGACGCAGTCCCAACTTGTTGCGAAAGTAGTGGCATACTTCGCTGTTGACCGCAATTGCCGTTTGGCCCCCCGAGACCAGCTGCAGCATGCGGTGGACCCATACAGACAAGAATCCTCTTCCCAAGAGGACCTATCTAAGGAAGTCCCAGTTAACGCGGTCGTACGCTTTTTTGAAATCAAGTTTTAGAAGAATCGCAGGTTGCCGCGTACGTTTGAGCGTGTGAACGATCTCGAGAAGGGCGAGGGGCCCCTCCAAAATGTTGCGACCTCTAATGAACGCGGACTGTTTTCTACTAATAATGCGATGAGCTACTGGAGTCAGCCGCGTGGAGCAGGCTTTAGAGCAGATTTTAAAAGGCACGTTGATCAGCGCAATAGGTCTAATTGCCTAATATTATCCGCACCCTGCACTTTCGGAATCAGGGAGAGGATTCCAAAGTTCAAGCGGGAGATATCCACTTCTCCATGCATAAAACCGTTGCACACCCCGAAAATCTGTCCCTGGAGAAGTGACCAAAAACGTTTGAACATGGCCACAGGCCAGCCATCCGTCCCAGGGGCCGTGTCTGACTTCATGCCATGGACGGTCGTGTCGATTTCCTGAGGAGTGAAAGCGAGGCCCAACTCCTCGTTTTCGGCGTCTGACACCCTACATGACGGGTCCCACAGATCCGTGCGCAGGCGTGCCGATGGGGGTTCGCAGGTGCCCATCAGTTGGATGTAGAACTGGTAAACGTGATGCATAATGTCTTCTTGACGCAACAGGAGCCCCTGCTCCGATTGCAGTCTAAGGATAGCACACTTGCGTCGGCGCCATTCGTGTAGACGTGGAAGTACTTTGTGTTCGCATCGCCTTTCAAGGTCCACTTGAGCCCCCCTCTCCTACGCCAGTACTCTTCCTCACACCGAAGAAGCACCTCAACCTGCCCCTCCAGGTCCTAGCGATGCGCCCACTCTTGCTCAGAGAACGAACGGGCATTGGCCTAAGCATCCAGAGCCACGAGCTCCTGAACTAGACGAGACCGCCGCAGTTTGTCATCGCGCCCTTGGTTGGCCCCCCAACCTTTGAGAGACGCGCAGAGACCCACCCCAGTCACGACCCATAACTCCATGGCCCCCGCTGGGGGCCAAGCCTGTCGAGACAGGTGTCCCACTTGAGCCTAAACACCTGGTCGAAATCCGGGATTTCGAACCAGGCTGTTTCCAAGAAGAAGCGGGGCCTTCGCCTCAGCCTGTCCTCCCTAGTAGATAGGACCAGAGGCACGTGGTCAGACCCAATTCGGGTATCAGCCACCAGCGAGCACATGGGGAACACCACCTCCCATTCGGCCGTAACGAACACCCGGTCAAGCACGGATCGCACCGATGAGAGCTGCTTGTTGGTCCAAGTGAAACGCGCCCCAGTTCTGGCCACTTCCCTAAGTGCCATGGCTACAATCGCGTTATTAAACATAGAAACCCTATTCCAGTTTATATTCGCGTTGCTCTTGTCCGCTCCCGAGCGGATCAAGTTAAAATCTCCCCCATCATGAGAGGAAGATTGAGGCCGACCGTGTGTCCCACCATAGCCCGAATCTCGTCCAAGAACTCGAGAGAGCGCGAGTGGTCGACGGGGCCATAGACCACGATCACGACCCACTCACGGAGTGTCGCCCTATGCCGGACGTGGGCAGAAATAAAAAAGGTGCCTGTCTCCCAGGACAACACCTGGAAGCATCCAATATTTAGGCCTAAAAGCATGCCGCCTGAGTGCCCACGAGCCAGGGTCCAGTGCCACGCGAAACGTTCCAGGGGATCGATCGCAAGCAACTCATGGTGGCGGAATTCGGCCTTAATGGTTTCCTGAATGCCTACCGCGTCAATGCCCTCATTACACATGTATTCCTTGAGCTAGGTCCGCCTCCCAGCGTGGCCGAAGCCGCGGATGTTCCAAAAAAGAAACCGCATTTAGATAATATGATTGCGGAGAAGGATCTCTCTCGAGGTCACCGCTTTAGCCACACACCTCGTCTTAGACTGCAAACGAGGGAGGGAGGCGGCAGCAGCCCCTGCTGCTACCTCTCCCTGATCGGGCTGCGCAGCCATGGTCAAGGATGCCCCCGCATCCCCAACCTGAACGGTCGCGCGCACAGCCGCAGCTTGAGCAAGAGCTGCCTGTGCAAGTTCTTTCGAACGGATGAGGGAAATCAACTCACGAGCGTCGCTCGCATTCGCCATATCCACCCCACTATCCCCCAAGATCTCACCCAAGTGATCACCCGAGAAGAAATCTAGAATCGTAAAACGAGATGGGGGGGGCTATTACCTTTGATCTCCATGTTCTTCTCGGCTTGCAGAAGTTGAGCCCGTTGGAGCGACGGCAGGTTGCCCTTGGCGCCCTTGGGACGGCCGCTGGTGCGCACCGTAGTCGGAGCCGCTGCCACCACCTTCGAGCGCATGGCCTTGGAAATCGGCAGCGCCGCAGCCTCCGCCAGCAGGTCCGCACCAGGCCTAGCGGGGGAAGCCGCAGGCCCGCCCCTAGCCGGAGCGTTCGGGGATGCGAGCGCCATGACCGCCTGCTTCGGAGTGGCCGGGGTGCCTAGGCTCTCCATCGACGGGATCGCCGCAGCCACCTTGTGCCCCGTCGTCTTCTTCGCCTGCCTCACCGAGCCGCTCTTGCTCACGCCGCCTGATGTAGGAGAAGTCCACATGTCGGAGCCGATTCCCGGGCTACCCGCAGCCGTCCCCGGGGAGAGCACGCCTGGGAGCAGGGAGGAGCGGCATCCAGAGTCACACGAGGCCGTCGCGCCCCGGTCCACGTCAGAGTCGAGGGCCATGTTGGAGCCGTACTGGTCCAAGGCCGGGGGCGCCCACTGGGCCGAGCGACTGTTCCGCCGTCGAGCCCCTGCCCTTGGAAGGGCCCGCCGTCTTGTCCAGAGACTTGTCATGCAGGCCCAGCTTGTCCCACGCCGCCGTGTCGATGGAGTCGTCGCCCATGCTCTCATCTTGGTCTAGGTCGGCGTCTTTGTCGCCAGGGCCTTTGTCGTTGGAGGGTGGGGGCGGGGGAGGAGGAGCTGCACCGCGACCCGGTGCAGCGAGCTCGGGCTCTAGCTTGATGTCGTAGCCCTTCCCGTTGAACCACAGCTCAACGCGGCCGCGTAGCTTGGCAAGGGAGCGGCAGGCGAACCGCATCCGCACCGGGCCGACCCGGATCAGGGAGAGGTCATCGACCGGGATGGGGCGGCCGATCATGGTGGTGGCCGCCATGAGCCGATCCGCCCGACGCTGCTTGGGGGCACGCTCCAAAGCTTCACCCAAACCTTGGGCATGGTCATGGCCTTGGGCTCCTCCTCGCGCGCCTCCCGGATGTCCGCCATGATGTTGTTGAGGGAGAGGAAAAGTTTGCCGCACCGCGTCGCCATCCGCAGCATCGCCTTGTTTGGAAACACCACCGAGAAACAGTCCGCTCCCACGGGGAGCACCTGCCAGTCCCACTCGCCTTCGAAGAGGTGGGGCAGCTCCGCCTCCAGCACGGCCGAAGAGAGCAGTCTCGGGGCCACGGAGATGAAGGCAGCATCAGAGCCCAAGCCTTCCCCCTAAGCCGCGTCCGCCGGCCCCTCCACGAACGGCAGGCAGAAGAAGTCTTGGCCCGGGATCGCGTTCCCCATGATCTTTAATTAGATTTTTAATTAGGAGATAAAACATTTTTAAGCCAAAAACCAAAAAAAATCTTGTTGATGTCATCTGTTTTGACGTGGCAAAATGAATGGTAATGGAGGCGTTTAGACCATGTTGCTTCGTGCCACACGTGTGGACGTTAACATTTGCGAAAGAAAAAACCCTACTTATCTAGTCTCCTAATCCTGCGACAGAGAAGTGTGTTGCGTCACTCATCATGTACGTGTATAGTCTATATAGTATAGAATCACAATGGCTTATAATATAGTATACCATTATGTCAACTACTATACCGGGTACCGGCCATGCATATGTATAATATCTTATCGAGTACTTTGTCTGGTCGGTCCCTGTATCTAATTTACTTCTAGATGCCCGCTCAATTTTTAAGAGATCTTTGTTACTAGGCACACGTCAACCTACATGGCCAAGGGTCTATGCCATGCCTTTGCGGCCCAGCGAGTGTGGCTCGCCATCCCAACGCAAAACATACGTAGATGAGATTTTCTTGAACCGTATCTGGCGTAGCACACCAAATTTGGTGAGGAGGAGATGGCGAACCGCACACGCAACTCGGAGGGCGACTCGGGCGATTCTATCAATCCGACGCTGAGCGATCGGGTGAGGCCTGCCGGCGACAAGCAGGGCACGTGGGATGGAAGAGCGGCGGAAGACAAGAGATGGCCGGCCCTCTACATCCCCAGACTCTTCGCGGGGGGGCTTCTATGCTACCACCAAGGCACGGTGGTGGTTCAAGGTACGATTTGCCGTATCCTTCTTCTCGATGCAGGGAATCGAGTGATTGATAGCCGAGGATTGCGAGACGAGGAAGTAATTTCATGGCGGACGCGAGTTTGGTTCCCGTGCCATCTGGCTTGCGTTGGGAATTCGCTCGACTGGGGAAGGAGAGAAGACGGGGGGATTCCGAGGCGAACGACCGCTATGAATGCGGGCGGAGTGTGGGCAATAAATCCCCACCCCCCGGTGGCTGGGAGACGCAACTCATCCAAAAATCCCCTTCCTCCCACCATAGCGAGCGACGCCCCCATCCCGAGAGAGAGGAAGCAGAGAGCGGGAGAGATGGCAGACTGGAGGATGAGGATGGAGAAGGCCATGGTAGAGCTAGCGAGCGGCGGCGAGGAGAAGTTGGAGAGGGCTCAGGAGGTCGTGTCGTGGTTCTCCACCAGGAAGGAGATGAGACACGCGGCGAAACGGGTCTTCAGAAACCTAACGGTGGAGGAAGACGAGAGGCTGGCCCCGACTGGGTTCACCACTCCGACGGGCGCGCCGGTGAGCTCACTCGCCGCGTTGGTTTGGGCCATGGAGGAGACTGAATCTGGGAACCCAGTTCAGAGGGCAAAGTGGTGGGGATTCCGCTCCCGCCGCCGTTTCCCAGCTGGACCAGAGGAATTTGTGGTCAGAGCGGTGATGGCAATCCCCACCCCGGGGACGCGCTGGGTCCCGATTCCGATCGAGAGCAGCGAGGAGGAGATGGAGTAGGAGACAGAGGAGCTGGAGTCGATGCCAGATCTGGGCGGGAGCAGCGGTGGGGGAAGAAGAAGCAGAAGGCGCAGCTGCCCAGACGCTCCCCATGCTTCCTCCACCGCTCGTCGCGCCTCCTCAGCCTCTCCAAGTCCGCCCCAGTGGAGTAGGCGTCTCCCCCGCTGGCAATCGCTTTTGGTTGCTGGCCGGGGAGGACGCTGACGAGGAGGCTGGGGACTCGTCAGAGGATAATGGTAAGCCGCTGTCTCCTAATAGAAAGTATCAATACATGCTTGAGATTGATGGGGATGCTGGTTCTAAAAGATTTACACATGTGAGTAAGATGAGAAAGAACAAAAAGAAAAATGGGGGAGAGGAAAGAACCCCTGCAAAAATAAAATGCAAGGAGGTGATTAGAGGAGGGGATGATGATAAAAGTGGGGGGAATTATCTAGATGGATGGATAGTCAAGGATCTCATGGAAAAAGTCCCAATAATACCTGACTATTGGTCAGAAATTGGGCATGACGATTTCATCATATATGTTCCTAATTGCGCGGTAGAAAATGAATATAATAGAGAAGAAAAGATCATTCCTGAAAATGATATCATAGAACTGTGGGCCGATGACTTGGGAAACTGGACAGTCTTAAAGCTCAGGACAGATAATAGTGGAAGCCTGGGAGAGGGAGAGCCTGGGGAGGAGGTATATATATGCTCAAGTGACTCCCCCTCTCTTGGGTCAACCGATCAAATCAAGCCAAAACTAGGGTTTCCCCTTCCGCCGCTAGATGAAGAAGAGAGGATGGATAGATTTGGGGATCGATTCGGAGGAGGGGGAGATTTAACAGAGGAGGCAGAGAGAATTACCAATACAGAAAGAAGGAGGAGGGGAGTGACGGGTTCAGAGACTACAATGAAATAGAGAGCAGGAAAGACTGGGAGCAGGGGAGCGGCAGCAGTAATTTGCAGACGAGGCAGGAGCTGCAAGATCAGGGGAGACAGGAAGAAGAGAAGGAGAGGATGAGGTCAGAGAAGGAAAAAGAAGCGCTGAAGATTACTAACCCAGGTATGTCAGATCCTGGAAGAGGCAATACTGGTAATGAGGTAGATTTGATTCAGCAGCAGCGCATTCTGTCTGCATTACTTGCTCAATTGACACAAGGGACTGCCTTACTGGGAGGAAACAGTCTGAATGTGTAGGGGGGGGGTTAGCATGCTTCAGCAACATATTAGTGGAGAGGCAAGTAGGGGGAGAGTAGTTTGGTTCAGAGTGGAGAGATTCAGATAAACCAATGGACAAACAGACCTACCAGCAATATTGAGAGAGATGGAGCAGGAAGGGATGATTTCCAGGGGAGAGAAGTTGGGAAGAGTGGTCAAAACAAAGAGGGGGGCAAGATGGTGTTGGGTGGGACAAACAAACTGGTCTGTAACAAGTGCAAAGACACCATACATGCTACCAAAGATTGCAAAATGGACCATTGTGTGGTGTATGGGAAAAGGAACCACATAACTAATGATTGTACCTGGTTGAGGCAAATGAAGCCTGTTCCAAAATTTGTAGGGTATGTTGCTAGAGGTCTGGGTGTGCTACTAGTCCAAAGCTCCAAGGACAACAATGATCTTGAAAATCCCAATCCAATGGCCCTGATCACAGTCAAGTCTGGTATGCTAAATGGAACACAATTACTGGAGGGGTTCAACTACATGTTCAGTTGGGGATGGCAGTGGAGATGCAAAAAGCAAGGAAGCAATACCTTTCTGATGAGGTTTCCAAACAAGGGCAGATTGATGGAGCTAGTGAATTGTGATGATTTCAAGCTTTTGGGCACTGGGGCTGTGATAAACATAAAGAAGTGGGCCTTTGATTCATAGGCAGTTGAAAAACTTCACACAGCATGGGTGAATTTTGAGAAGGTGCCAGATTGTTTTAGACATTTTTTTGGCATGTGTGAAGTTGCTGCATCCCTATGACCTATTTTGGAACTTGACATGGATACTATTACTCAGGAGAAAATCAGAGCTAAAGTTGGAGTAAGAGATTTTGAGAAGATCCCAGGGTACACTGAATTCACAGACAGAGACCTGAATATCTACAGAATTATGCCTAAATTGGAAAAGGTTGTGGAGATGGGATGGTATGGAGATCACAAGAGACATTATTTGGGCGAAACTGGCATGGACTGTGTGGGAGAGGAGGTGAGAAAGAGACAGAAGAACTATTACACTGGAGAAAGTAACAAAGAGAATGTGAGTCTGGGCAATATGAGCTTAGTCCAGTTTGAAGAATTCAAGAGAAGAAGTGAGGCAATCATGGTGGCCTAGCAAGAGCACATCAAAGAAAGAGAAGCCAGGAAACAGGTGGAAGATGATCTGGGGGTAGTTATCAGGAAGATGCAAGAACTTGAAGAAGAGAATGTGAGACAAAAAGCACTCAAATGTCAAGATGATAAAAGATACAGGAGATGGTGCTGGAAAGGAAAAAGTTAATGGACTTGGTCAATCAACGGCAAAGCATAATATCCAGGTGTGTGGAGAAAATTGAGAGATGGGAAGAAAGAGAAAGAGAAATGGATGATATCACTGAAAAGGAGTTGGAGAAAATGGAAGAGGAAAATAAAGAAGAGGACAACAAAAGAGAATATAATGATACCTATGTGAAGCCAGTTGATTATGGTGCCAGTCAGGAATCTGTGGACTCTTTTGCTGCCAGATTGGGGATAAACCCTGAAGATCAAAAAGGAGAGGCTGATCTGGACAACAACTTAGAAGACCCCCTGAGGAGATGTGGGAGGCTGGCTGGCAAACAAGATGCCAAGATTGAAGAGCTGGCAAATCAAAGAGCAGCTCACAAAGATAACTATGGTAAGGAGATTGATGAGGAGGTTAATAACCCCTCTCTTTTTTTCATGGCTGATAAAATTGGTATAGATTTAGGTTGTACTATTGATATGATTAATCAAAATTAGAAATTATTGAAAGGATGGAGCAAAGCAGAAGGGACTTTTATTTCAACCATTTAAAACAAAAGGAGGAGACAACAGTGCAAAATGAGACATCTCTCATAGACACTAAAGATTTATCCTTGAAAGAATTATGTTCAGATGAGGACCACTCTGATGCAGAGATGGAGATGGACTATTATGCCCACTTAAAAAACATCTTTGCTAGTGGGAAAAAGAATAATAGCACAGGATCCCCTGGATTTACAGGAGGAAAAAAGGAAGAAGAAAATGAAAGGGCTAATTTGGAATGTTAGAGGAATAGGACCTGATTCAAAAAAATCCTTCTTTAGATCTAACATCTATGATAAAAGAATTGATTTTATTGGTTTACAAGAGACCATCAAAACTAATTTTACCAAGAATGAGTTGAATATCTTAGTGGGGGGGAGAAATTTTGAGTGGCATTGGATCCAACCTAGAGGGAAAGCAGGAGGCATCCTTGTGGGGATTAATAAAGATACTTTTGAAGTTATCAATGTAGAAAAAGGGATTTACTTTATTAGAACACTGCTTCATGATAAAAAAAGCCAAATTTGAATGGAATTTGATTATTGTATATGGTGATGCTCAGGATGTGGGTAAAGCTGCCTATATGGCAGAAATATCCAGAGTTTATCACAACAATTCCTCTATCCCATGCCTTATGGGGGAGATTTCAATGTTATAAGGAAATCTACAGAAAAAAATAAACCTGGTGGATATAATCACTGGAGTTTTGTTTTTAATGCTATCATTGAGCAACCTGGTTTAAGAGAAGGGCCATTTGCATTTATGTCCCTAACTCGAACCACCTAATCAGATATACCCCTAATTCCAAAACCTGCTCAAAAATGCCCCTCCGCCACGATGTGCCCTTGTAGAAATGCCCCTCCGAGCCGTTTCCGTCCAGTCAGGGCTGTTTGACCGCTAACGTGTCGTTTCTTTGACATTTTTGCCCCTCCTGCCGTACATCTGGGCCCAACTAACCGGTTCACTCTGTCTCCCCTCTTTCTTCTTCCTCGCGACAACAGGGGCATTTTTGAGCACGTACTGGATCGGGCGTTTCCGCGGTCGGAGAGAGAGGAGCAGGTCGAGCACGGCGTGGTGAGCGATGTGTACGTCAGGCACGGCGGGGATGTCTTCTACGAGCTCGTCGGTGGCCGCCAATGTAAGTTTCAGTGTCGATTTGGGGGAGATATGGGCATATTGCGGAATTAGGGTTCATCAGTTTGGGGTTTTTTGCTGCTGTTAGGTTGATGGTGTCGGGATAGTTCAGTTTCAATCGGAGTTTTACATCCCCGATCTGACATTCTGTGGCCTTGAGGTCCGCTCGACGCAGCGGTGCCCTGGCCACGGGCTTATTCCTGCTCGTCGCGTCGCCTGGGGAGGAGCAAGTTCTGGCATAAGGTTTCTCGATTGCACTCTTGATGTAAGTGTTTGGCTTTTAAGCTTGATTCGATTCTGCTCTTTCCCCTCTTTCTAATTCGATCATTGATTTTGCAGCTTCCTGATGAATGTGAGTTTATGGATTGAACCGCCACCGACCGAATGTGTTGCTCGTGCATTTGAGGAGCTTCATGCAGGATTGGAGAAGAGCTGGCTAAAATCTCATGTTTTAGAGAGGAGGGTGATGTATCTAATCGAGAAGAACAAGAAACTGAAGCTGAAGATGAAGAAGAGGAACGAGCTTATGCAAGCATGGGGATTTATCATAGTTCTTGGTATTAGCATTGTGGCCACATTTGTTTCTGGGTGGTCTAATAATCCATACTAAATGGATTTCTCTTTGTAGTGTATGCTGTGATGGAGCTTAGTTTGGGTATGTATTATCACAGAACAATGTTGTGATTTGGGAATGTTGTGATGTTGCTATTTGGAAATGACTCAAGAATCTTGCTTTGATCAATGACTGAAATAGCATAGATTGAAATATTTGAACAAATGATCTGTTGTGACAAAATAGGAGCTCACAAAAATATTTGAAAGTAGCATCTCACAAGATAGTAGCTCACATAATATTTGAAACTAGCAGCTCACAAAATAGCATAAATTCATCATTGCACAAAAGGAGCATTGCACATTCAAGATAGCAGCTCACAAGTTCACCATTACATAAGTTCATAATTTCAGCATCACACACTTAAGATAGCAGCTAACAAGTTCACAAATAGTTGTTAAACAACAAAAACAGCAGTAAATGATTCCAGTCACAGGTCTTTCATCTTCTTGATCCTGGTGTTGCAAGCAGGGTTAGTTAAGAGCCTTGAACTCCTCCTTGTGGTGACAGTTTTGCTCACTTCTTTGCTTAGCTGGTTGCTTCCAGTTACAGATCCTACTGTAGGATCTTGTGCAAACTTGATCCTCTTCTTGGCTGGTGACATCCCTCTATCAGCTGCCTTTTTGTAGTTCTTCCTTGGGCTACAATTGAAATGAGAACATTAAATGAAGCAAAAAAGGAATTGAGAACATCAAATGAAGCAAAATTTGAAATGAGAACATCTGTAGCATTTGCACCTTACAGCAGATGACACTGTTGGTGCATCTGTAGCAATTGCAGCATCAGGTTCAACATCTGGAGCATTTTCAGCATCAGGTTCAACCTCTGTAGCATTTTCAGCATCTGTTTCAACCTCAGTAGCCTTTTAAGCATCAGTTTCAGCATCTAAATGATCATCCGTTGCATTTTCAGCCCCCCAGCGCTCTTCTTCCCCAAAAGCTGGGTCAATAGATTCCTTGCAGTGAGTGCCACGATGGCCAAGCCTTCCACACCTGCCACATTTCTTTCTCCTTCCTCCAAGTCCTTTTCCCTCAGATTTTGCCCTAATTCTTGTCTTCCTAGGTCTACCAGGGGCCCTGTTTTGCAATGGAGCAGACAATTTAAACCCAGGGTCCACCACATCCCACTGTTGTTTGCCCTCCATTGCAGGCAAATTTTCAGCATAAGTAGCATTGAATCTAGCAACAGAAAAGTACTCATGTATATGCTGATCAATCTCACTTACTGGGCCTCTCATTGAAGTAATAAAATACAAAGCATGTATGCAAGGCTGTCCAGTTAACTGCCACTTTCTACAACTGCAAGTCCCAGTGGCCAAATTTACTGGATATCTCCACTCTCTCTTTTCCTTGTCAACTGCTGTGATCTCTGCCTCATATGTGCTTCTCTTCACTATCTCCATATCAAGGTCCTTAGATTTTGCATGAAGCATTTTCATGACTTTGGGGATTATGATGTGGCCAATGAATGTAGCAGCTGCAATCTGCTGTCTGAGATCAAACTTCTCCATTATTAACTGTCTTATTTTGTCTAGCAAGTCCACAATGTGTACACCCTTCCATTTTTTAATCTTTGAATTAAAGGACTCATCTAGATTGTTATTAACATAATCTACTTTACATACTTCATTGAACAGTTACCTTGCCCATAGCTTGCTATGATGCTCCTCTAAGTACTCCTTCACACCAGCCTTACTGTGCAACTGCCTAAGATGGTAGTTGTGTTTCTTTATGCTATATGTTAATGAGCAGGGCCATAAATTTTCATCAAAGAATTTTCCTCTAAACTTTTTTGTGAAATTTGCAGCCAAATGCCTCATGCATTCTCTGTGCTCCACACCTGGGAACACATCTTCCACTGCAGTCTCCAGGCCTTTGCATGCACCAGTGTGGATAACAAGACCTGTTGGGTGTCCTATAAGCTCTCTTAAGTTCTGAAAAACCAAGTCCAACTCTCTATATTTTCACCCTCTAGAACTCCATATGCAACTGGGAAGATCCAATTACAAGCATCCATAGCACATGCACTAACTAGTTGCCCTCTAAATCTGCCATTTAATCCAGTGGCATCTACTGCAAGATAAGGCCTACATCCATTCAAAAAACCTTGCCAACATGCTTTGAAAGAAACAAATACTCTTCTAAAGCACTCTTTCTGTCTACTCTTCCCATTTAGTTTGTACTGCATAGTGTGTTTATCTATGGTAACTGCACTGCCAGGAGATGCTTTCTCCACTTCTGCCTTGAAGGTATACAATAACTGGAAAGAGTCAACCCACTTACCATAGATATTGTCAAGTGCCATTTGCTTCCCATATAATACTCTCATATATGGAACTGCCAGGCCATACTTCTTCTTCAAATTTTTCTGCAATTCTGTTGGTCCCACTTCTGAATCCTCTAAAACCCAGGTCTTCACAGCATCAGCAACCCATCTACTCTTAGCCGACTTCAATATTTTTCTCCTGTTCACACCGGGACATGTATGAGAAGTTTTGTTCACCTTAACTTGCATTCATGAAAGTTCAGACACATGTTAGAACCTATGTGCTGCAACAAACAAACAAAATACAGTATCAATACTGCTAACTACAAATGCAATGTTAGTTGCTATATTTGATACCTGAAACAGTGTGCTATGTCTCATTAAGGAGGCATGCATCCTCCATTGACACCTCTTATAAGCACAATGTACTGTCAACCTAGTACTGTCACTCTTGTCTATCACAAATTCACTTTGAGTCTTTATTGAGAAGGTTGCAAGAGCATTTCTACAGTCTAAAGCATTGGAAAATATTGTTCGTTGTGCCAAAGAAGGATCATCTCTATTGTATTGCACATCTGGTCTTTCCTCATCAGATGTTTCAGAGTATCCCATGTCCTTGTCCTCCTCCTTCTCATCTTCTGCCTTAGCAAACATGCCTTCAGGGGGTGGAACATAATCTTCCCCCTCATCATCTTTCTCCTTGCCCTTCTTCCTTGTTACAAACTGTGGAAACAACTTTTCATCCTCATCATCACTTGGCCAATCATCTGGTAGTCCCTCTTGAGTATAGGGGTCAACTGAATCTCTACTATGAGAGGGACCTGCATTCTTAGGAACTTCTACAGTAGGTGTTCCTGGTGCCTGCATGGAACTTATTGTTGGAAATATGCCCTAGAGGCAATAATAAATGGTTATTATTATATTTCTTTGTTCATGGTAATTGTCTATTATTCATGCTATAATTGTGTTATCCGGAAATCGTAATGCATGTGTGAATACATAGACCACAACGTGTCCCTAGTAAGCCTCTAGTTGACTAGCTCGTTGATCAACAGATAGTCATGGTTTCCTGACTATGGACATTGGATGTCATTGATAACGGGATCACATCATTAGGAGAATGATGTGATGGACAAGACCCAATCCTAAGCATAGCTCAAAGATCGTGTAGTTCGTTTGCTAGAGCTTTTCCAATGTCAAGTATCTTCTCCTTAGACCATGAGATCGTGCAACTCCCGGATACCGTAGGAGTACTTTGGGTGTGCCAAACGTCACAACGTAACTGGGTGACTATAAAGGTACACTACGGGTATCTCCGAAAGTGTCTGTTGGGTTGGCACGGATCGAGACTGGGATTTGTCACTCCGTATGACGGAGAGGTATCTCTGGGCCCACTCGATAATGCATCATCATAATGAGCTCAATGTGACTAAGGCGTTAGTCACGGGATCATGCATTGCGGTACGAGTAAAGAGACTTGCCGGTAACGAGATTGAACAAGGTATTGGGATACCGACGATCGAATCTCGGGCAAGTAACATACCGATTGACAAAGGAAATTGTATACGGGATTGATTGAATCCTCGACATCGTGGTTCATCCGATGAGATCATCGTGGAACATGTGGGAGCCAACATGGGTATCCAGATCCCGCTGTTGGTTATTGACCGGAGAGGCGTCTCGGTCATGTCTGCATGTCTCCCGAACCCGTAGGGTCTACACACTTAAGGTTCGGTGACGCTAGGGTTGTAGAGATATGAGTATGCGGAAACCCGAAAGTTGTTCGGAGTCCCGGATGAGATCCCGGATGTCACGAGGAGTTCCGGAATGGTCCGGAGGTGAAGAATTATATATAGGAAGTCAAGTTTCGGCCACCGGGAAAGTTTCGGGGGTCACCGGTATTGTACCGGGACCACCGGAAGGGTCCCGGGGGTCCACCGGGTGGGGCCACCTATCCCGGAGGGCCCCATGGGCTGAAGTGGGAAGGGAACCAGCCCTTAGTGGGCTGGGGCGCCCCCCATGGGACTCCCCCCTGCGCCTAGGGTTGGAAACCCTAGGGTGGGGGCGCCCCACTTGCCTTGGGGGGCAAGTCTCCCCCCTGGCCGCCACCCCCCATGTAGATGGGTTCCTGGCCGGCGCCCCCCCCTCCCAGGGGGCCTATATAAAGGGGGGAGGGAGGGCAGTACCACTACAGCCTGGGGCGCCTCCCTCCTTCCCTGCAACACCTCTCCCTCTCGCAGAAGCTCGGCGAAGCCCTGCCGAGATCCCGCTACATCCACCACCACGCCGTCATGCTGCTGGATCTCCATCAACCTCTCCTTCCCCCTTGCTGGATCAAGAAGGAGGAGAACGTCGCTGCTCCGTACGTGTGTTGAACGCGGAGGTGCCGTCCGTTCGGCACTCGGTCATCGGTGATTTGGATCACGGCGAGTACGACTCCATCAACCTCGTTCATTGGAACGCTTCCGCTCGCGATCTACAAGGGTATGTAGATGCACTCCTTTCCCCTCGTTGCTAGTATACTCCATAGATGGATCTTGGTGAGCGTAGGAAAATTTTAAAATTCTGCTACGAACCCCAACACTTATGCTGCCTCTACTATGAGTTGTTGTTTTCCTGCCCCTTGATTGGCTGGTCCTACCTTTATCTCTAGACCTAGACTGAGATCTTGTTCCTCTGCTCTCTGGCTGTCCTCTCTTCCTTTGTATGACACCGATTTCTAGTTTAGCAGCGAAAGAATCATGTATTGCAAACATGATACCAAGCTCATCATCACACTGGACAGGGACCCAAACTGTTTTGTCAATGTCCCAATACCTGAATTCCACTGCATCATATAGACCCCATGGATATTGAGCACATATGGCAGATCTAAACTAATTAAAAGTCCATTGATTGTCAGCAACAAAAGGAAAAGAGAATCCTGTATTGGTTGCTTTTGTGCCAGCACTAGCTAGAAGTGTGGTTTCCATTCTACATTCCATCCCAACTAATCTATCGGGGTCGATCCTACGATGACCATGGAAAACAGGGACAAATCCCAACGCCATGAGCACTATGAACTAGGTCAACAAATCCCAAATCGAACTACAAATGGCATGAGACTCCGCCAGATTAGAAGAGAAACTTACCCCGTCGAAGCATGCTTCTATGGCTGCGGTGTGCTCCCTCGTTCGCCGCCGCCACCGCCGCTGCCACCGCAACTGCTGTCCCCATCCATCCTGTCGCCTGTGTCTCTTTCACGCCGTAGTATAGTGTGGCGCAGAGTCAAATCCCAAGCTCCACCGTGGCCGCCATCAGGAGATCGAGCCTTGCGAGTTGGATCGAGCGAGCTAGGGTTAGGGTTACGGCGGGAGGCGATTTGGGGGAGAAAGAGAGAGCGTGCGGCTCGGGTGAGAGAATGAGAGGGAGAGAGAGTGAACTGGTGACCTGGGCCTAGGTGTAAGGACGGAGGGGAAAATGTCAAAGAAACGGCCGCTTACCAGTCAAACAGCCTTGACTGGACGGAAACGGCACGGAAGGGCAATTCTATAAGGGAACATGACGGCGGAGGGGTATTTTTGAGCAGGCTTGCGAATTAGGGGCAAATGTGACTAGTGGGTTCGAGTTAGGGATACAGATGTAAAAGACCCTTAAGAGAATTATATTTGAATGGGAGAAAGTTCACCTGGGCACATAATTTACCTGAACCCACTTATGAAAAACTAGATAGGATCTTGATTTGCCCAAATTGGGAGGATCATTATCCCCTGACTGAGGTATATGCACTTGAGAGAGAGCTTTCAGATCATACACCATTAATTCTTGACACAGGAGATAACACATACTCACCACCTATCTTTAGATTTGAAAACTCCTGGATGATGAGAGAAGGTTTCAAAGAATATGTTATTAAAATCTGGACCACAAAATATCATGGGGATACCATTGAACAATGGCAAAGAAGAATGAGAGTGTTTAGACAGAAAGTGAGGGGGTGGATTTTGAATTCTGATGCCTGGTATAGGAATATTAAAAAAGAGATCTTAATGAAACTAGATGCTATTGACAAAAATGATGAGATTATGGGCCTCTCTGCTCAGGACAGAGAAGAACAAAAAGACCTAAGATCCCAACTTCACAGATTGCTAAAGCAAGAAGAGATGAAATGGAACCAAAGATATAAAGACAAAGAAATAAAATATGGAGATTGTAGTACAAAATACTATCATGCTAAGGTGAATGGGAGGAGAAGGAAAAACAGAATTCTTTCTTTAGAACAAGAGGAGGGAGTGATTGAAGGAGAAGAAAATCTTATCAGATACATTACTGACTTCTACAGAAAATTGTTTGGGCAACCAGACACTTGTTCAATTAACCTCAATATTTGGGGGGGGATCAATTACTAGGGAACAGGCTGACACCCTGATTAAACCTTTTTCAATGGAAGAACTTTAGGCAGTTGTCTTTGGGATGGAGAAAAATAAAAGTCCTGGCCCAGATGGATTACGAGTTGATTTTTATCAACACTTTTGGGAGACTGTCAAGTGGGATTTGATGAAGGGAAATTAGATATCTCAAGACTCAATTATGGGATTATTACCTTGGTCCCAAAAACTGAAGATGCTAAAAAAATTCAGAAGTTTAGACCTATTTGTCTTTTGAATGTTAGCTTTAAGATTATCACTAAAGTCTTGATGAACAGATTAAGTAGAATCATCAAACCTATCATCCTCCCCACTCAGACTGCTTTCATCAAAGGGAGATACATCATGGAGGGAATTGTGGTCCTACATGAAGCCCTTAATTCTATACACCACTCAAAACAAAGTGTTGTTCTGTTTAAAGTGGATTTTGAGAAGGCATACGACAAAATAAAATGGCCATTTGTGTACCAAATGCTAAAAATGAAACAATTCCCTGATAAATGGTGTGATATGGTTATGCACACTATGATAGGGGGACAGGTGGGGATTAAGGTGAATGATAGAATTGGGCCTTACTTTAAAACATATAAGGGACTGAGGCAGGGGGATTCTATGTCACCATTGCTATTTGACATAGCTACAGATGCTTTGGCTATAATCTTAGATAAAGCCAAACATGCAGGGTATGTTACGGGGGTGCTAACTAAATTAGGAGAGAATGTGGGTAAACATGCTGCAATATGCAGATGATACCATTTTCCTACTCAATGATGATGAGGATAGTGCCAAAAATCTAAAATTTATTCTCGGAGCTTTTGAGCATATGTCTTGGCTGACAATTAACTTTCATAAAAGTGAGGTTTACCTTTTTGGGGAGGCCGAAAACAAAAGTGAGATCTATCAAGAAATTTTTACTTGTAGTAGGGGGGAGGTCCCATTTAAATATCTAGGACTACCTGTTACTAATGTGAGATTAGGGAATAAATTTTGGAAGAGTATGAATGAAAAAATAGAAAAGAGGTGTGCTTGCTGGCAAGGGAGGCTTTTAAATATGGCTGGGAGAGTAACTCTAGTCCAGGCCTGCTTGACAAATAGGCCTATGTATATGATGTATTTTTACCCCTTGCTAGTGGGGATTAGGAAAAAAAGCTAACTTCTTCAGAGCCAGATTAGTCTGGCAGGAAAATGAAGACAGGAAAAAATATCATCTAGTCAACTGGAAAACATGTTGCTTGCCCAAGGAATTGGGTGGTTTAGGGATATTAAATCTGGATTATATGAATAAAGCCCTGCTAGCAAAATGGCTTTGGAAGCTAGAGACAGAAGATCGGATGTGGGTTAGAATTCTTCTGAATAAATATGTTAAAGGAAAATGTATATCTAGAATTAAAAAAAACCTGGAGACTCCCAGTTTTGGGGGGCCCTGATGCAGATAAAAGACATTTACTATAAATATGTGAAAAAGAGATTGGGAGATGGACAGAACACTAGATTCTGGGAAGACTGGTGGGTAGGGTCCAAACCACTGAAAGAGGCCTACCCAAGCATGTATTTCATTAGCCTAACCCGTGACATTTCGGTGGCTCAGGCCATTGACACGGGATGGGGGGGTTAAGTTTAGAAGAAACTTATCTGAAGACAAAAGAATTCTATGGGACAGTCTGAAAACCAGATGTGAGGAAGTGAGAATGCATGCGGGCAGAGATCAACCAATGTGGATGTTGACAGCCAACAGACAATTTTCGGTGCAATCGCTTTATCAACGGTTAATTAAAACAGATGTGGGGTTCCCACACAAATTTCTTTGGAAGATAAAAATCCCAGCGAAAATTAAGATGTTCTTGTGGCTGATTGCCAAAAAAGTATACTAACCAGACATAATCTTGCAAGAAGAGGATGGAAAGGGGAGCAAAGATGTGTGTTCTGTGGTCAAAATGAAAACATAGACCATCTTTTTTTCTCTTGTTCTGCTGCAAGGTTACTTTGGAGTTTGATAAAATGCTCATTCAATCTAAAAACAGCACCAACTAGGGTTGACGATTGCCTGGGAGCATGGATCCGAAAATTCGGGCTAGAGGAGAAAAAAACTAGTGCTGGTTGGAATGTCTGCAATTTTTTGGGCTATATGGAAATGTCGAAATGATATAATTTTTCGAGATAAAATGATCACTGATCCTATGAAGTTGGTGAAACTAACTTGCAATTGGATTGTGGATTGGGTTGTTTTGCAGAAAAAAAAACCCAGGACAAAACCTTCTGATGCTGGGGGCAAGGCTAATCGAGCAAGTAGCAAGTGAGGTTTACAGAGCTTCGCAGGGCTGGAGAACCGGAGTTCCTCGTCTGATGAACTGACAATTTCGTCTTCTGAGAGCATCTCCAACAGGCGCCGAACGCGCCGCGCGCAAAAAACTGCTTTGCCGCGCGCCCATCGGCTGGTTTGGCGCGGCGCGCAGCGCTGGCTCCAGCAGCCACGCTAAAATGCAGCGCGCGTGACTCACCGGGGCATTGCATATATGGCATTTTGAACACAAAATGAAGTTGAAACATTCAAAATGCAATGAACATGACATATAAAATTTCACACAAACAAGTTGATGAAGAAAAGTTCATGCCCACAAGTTCAAAATCATGCCCACAAGTTCATCCAACCAAGTTCAAAATGCAAATCAAGTTCAATACACAAATGAAAGACACATCATTCCTCGTCCTTATCTTCGGAAGACGATTCTTCCGCCTCCGAAGATGAATCTTCCTCCCTCTCCTCATCGCGCAAAGGAAGAAGAGAGAGTGCAACGCGAGCGCTCGAGTGTGCCGCGCGCGGAAGCGGGCGCCCCAAATACACCGCGCGAGATAGCGAATCCGACCGCGCGCCCAACTCCTTAAACCGCGCGCGCGGTTATTGCGCGCCCGCTGGAGCCACCCGCCGGGTTGCGCATGCTAAACTGGCTAAATTTGCGGCGCGGCGTTTGTTTAGTGCGCCTGTTGGAGATGCTCTAAAGATTGCTCATTTTACCTTTCTTATGTCTAGTTTGCTGGAGGCTGCGCCCTCCTTTTAAATTTGGTCGCCTGTGACCTGTAGAACTTTATTGCAGTCTTGTTACTATCTAGACTGGTTTATCGTTGGAGGTTGGTAGGCTTTTAGGTGACGCTGTAGCGTTTGAACTCGTGGGGGCTCAAAAAAAAATATGAGCTTTGCTTCTTCTTTCCAAAATAGTGACGCCAAGTCGAGCTGATCATGGTCTTGTCCCCCGTTAATTGGCAAGTACTAATCGAAGGATCCATGTCATCGAGAAGCTACAGCCGAATTGTAAGTTCGTACCAAGAAAATGGAGATGTGGCACATGTGTGTGCATGGCACGAGATATACGGCTTACGTCGCGAGATCTAGGAATGGAGACAGTCAGTGAATAGAGGGTAAACTAACGAGTGATGGTACTAGCTGGCGATCGGCAGGATCGCTTTTTTGGATCGTATATATGCAGCGTGGTTTTAAATATGTTATCACATGAACCAGACGTCACTGCGGTGCAAGTTTTTCTTTGAGAAATGCAGTGCCGTGATTACCTCGATCGGGATAAGGATCAAAGGATCAGCTAGCTAGAAAACGAGTGTGACTTTCAAAAGAAGAAAACAACTTGAATCGAACGTCCATGTCATTTGTATATTCAGATAGTTGAGCATAGATTTGCGCTTTAGACCTACCTTGGATGCGTTCATTGCCCACGTTTTGTATCTAGTGCATTTTACTTAGTGGAAAAGGTTAACGGATGAGCGAGGGAAGTCTAGAAGCATTTCCGAGCTAGTTTTAGAACCCCAATCCTGCATGCATGTGATGTGCAAACTATCACTCGCTTCTGAAGTAGTACTAGCGTGCAACGTTGGCGCCGCCGTAGACGTTGACATGCATACACCAATACACTGCACTAATAGCTGACAACGTACGTGTTGGGCTGTAGGAGGTGCATGCAACGGAGGAAGGGAAAACAGAACAAGCACACATTGGCGCGATGGATGCAACGTGGCGGGCGTGCGTAAGGTGACGGGTGAAAGCAGACCTACCAACGGCGCGCGACGACGTCTCGACGTCGATGTCCCCTACTGTATGCTCGCGGCGACGGGCCAGGTGTCCCCATTTGCCGCGGAGGACTGAGCCGTCGCGCCAAAACGGGAAGTTGGTCACGAGCTGAGACTGAGACAGAGACAGATGACGCAGATGAGCATGTTCGATACGTATGTTGGTTGTTATTTCCGCCCTCGTGATTGCTTTGCCTCGAGCTCGATCGTCCAAGACGTGACTGTATCAACCGTACATCTACTTATCCATTCTACCACTGCTAGCAAAAAAAGCTACTAGCAGCACGGGTAAAATGGCTATTAACAGCGCGGTAACTACGCTACGAGTATCGAGCTACAGCTAATAGTTAGTAGTAGCGTGGGTTAAATCCACGCTACTACTAACTTTGTTAGGAGTAGCGTGTCCATCCACGCTACTACTATTTCGCACCCGCGCTACTACTAACGAAATAGTAGTAGCGTGTCTATAATACCAACGCTACTACTAGCGAGCAGTTTTTTCCCACGCTACTACTAACTTATTAGAAATTAAAAAAATAAAATTAATCAATTCCATTCTATCACACAATTGCCGTATCTACTATCACAGTTCCTCATTGTAGAGGCAACTCGTGTATAATTCATATCTTTTACATAAGTAAGAGTGTAAACACAGTGTTGTGCATGTCAGCTACCTACGTAAGTGGTTCTTGTCATGCAAATTCAAAACTTTACCACTACTTCTAGACATCATAGACTGAGACACGTTGTTATGGTCCGATCCAAAAATTGGCTCACTCATCAATGCGTGGCGCCTTCCCGGCATGATCTCGCGGCCTGCAGCTGCGACGAAACACAGCGGGCAGCCTCGACGAGCCACACTTGACCGATGGCAGCCGCCGCCTTGAGTTGTGACGCCGTCACGTCCCTCGCCCTAGCCCTCAGCTCAAGCAGGCCCCGGTCGACGTCGGCCTCGTGCCACGCCACCAGCGGATGGAGGAAGCTACCGTACACGTGCCCCGCACCCTAAAATCCGAACACCATTAAGATTCAGATTCAGAATTGGCCACATACCGAATCAAGTCTATCTGAAATGTTGATTATCTCTCGGGCTCGGGGTGTCTGATCGACTGCTTACCCGTGTGCTGGGGTGCCAGAGGTAGATGACGAGCAGCAGCTTCGCCTCTCCGTACATCGGCAGCCACGACACCGTCCAGTCCACGAACCTCTCGACGACAATCGGCATCGCCACCAGAACCCTGCAACATTACCAACAGAGGTTCAGAAACTTCAGATTCTTCAGAAGAATGACACGGAAAAATAATGCGGTGCATGTCGATAAAAAAGACAATCAGTGAAAAAGACAAGGAGCATACTAACCCCTTCAGGCAGTGAAAATATAATGTAGAGCAGTAAAAGTGGAACATGGCTCAGCATTAGCATTGATAGGGACAGATATACAATTGGGGATCCACTAGGTAAATAAATAATTCTCATAAATCAACAGCATTGTCTGCATTTAACATACTGTAAATAGTGTCCGACATTCTTGAGGAAAACCCAAACATTATTCTGATTACCCAGCAGGAACTAGCAATCCCCATTCCCCAACACATCTAAATCTCAGAGCATGGTTAGATAAGATCCAAATACTCAGAGGTGGAACTCTGAATCCCCTTGGAACTGTAGAAACCTGTAGAGAACTAACTTTTTCACAACAGTTTATAAAATTTATCCACAGATAGTCATTTAAACCCATTTAATGCACCAAGATAAGGTGGTTTAAAACAGATGAAGTCTTCTTACATAGCCGTTGAATTGCTCGACGGCGGCAGCAACTTCCTCCGCTGAACCCATTGTGACGAATCCAAATCCACGGCTCCGTCCGGTCATTCTATCGTATACAACCTGCAAGAAATGAGATACTATATCATTCTGAAAAAAAAAACTATCCAAGGCTTAGCGCGCAGCTCTGCTACAATTGTGCATTGATTTGCTGTCGTAATTTACTGAAGCAATTCGAACTTAGTTCAAGCCGAGACCATTTTACAACATCTTATCTTATCCTGAAGAAAAACAACCTATACTAGTATAACAACTCCACGTCGATGTGCAGCTCTGCTGCAATGGAGCATTCATTTGCGTAGTGATTTACTGAACCAATTTGAACTTAGTTCAAGCCGAGACTATTTTACAACATCTTATCTTACCCAGAAGAAAAATAACCTATACCAGTATAACAACTCCACGTCCATGCGC
Source organism: Triticum aestivum (assembly GCF_018294505.1). NCBI lineage: Eukaryota > Viridiplantae > Streptophyta > Magnoliopsida > Poales > Poaceae > Triticum > Triticum aestivum. The sequence goes on from NC_057805.1 coordinate 46,686,283, forward strand.
AGCTCTGGTACAATTGAGCATTCACTTGTTGTAGTGATTTACGAGGCCTCTGAAGTACTGAACCAACTCCAACTTACTTCATGCCGAGAAAAATTTACAGTACCTTATCCTATCCTGGAGGACACAATCTACACATCAACAATTCCACATCCCTTGGACAACCTGACACTACACTGAAACGTCCCGACTCCAAAGTCTCTATCCTAATCATGCAATGCCCAGCAGAATTTCACTTTAGCCCGTTATAATTCGCGCCAAACTAACTGTTAGTTAACAAGATCAGAGAGTGTGAATTTATACCTCGACCATCTCGACGGAGCCAGCCTGCTCGAAGAGCCCGGCGAGCTGCGCGCTGTCGACGGTGAAAGGCAGGTTGCCGACGAAGACCTTGAGGTCCTCGGAGTACTCGGCCTCGGAGTCGCCTCCGCCCTTGCCCTCGCTCTACTCCCCCTCGGCGTCCTCCGTCTCGAACTCGGACGACACGGCCACGGCCACGGGCAGCAGGAGCCGCCTCCGCGGCGCCAGCAGCGCCGACACGGCGCGCAGCGGGCCGCAGGCGAAGGAGGAGGCGGCGGCGGGCCTGGCGGTGGAGGGGAGCGGGATGAAGTGGTGCGAGAGCGCGGTGGAGAAGAGGGTGGCCGTGTAGGAACTGCGGCCATGTCGGATCTGGACGGAGGGGAGGGAGGGGCGGAGCTTGGGGGAGTGTTGCGCGCGGCCGGTGCTCGCCGGAACCGGCCGGCGTGGGTGGTGGCGGCGGCGGGGAGATCATGGGGAGAGGAGCCGGGGTGGGGTGGACCGAGGAACAGGTGAGTTCGTGAGAGAGTTTTTTTAGGAATGAGAGAGAGAGAGAGTGGTGGGATGGGAGTGGATCGGGCCGGGGTGGACACGTTAGTAATAGCGTGAGGGTCTTACCAGCGCTATAGCTACTTACTTAGTAGTAGCGCAGGTTTTATACCTATCGCTACTAATATGGCCTGTCCCGGAGACATGATGGAGACCACTTAGTAGCAGCGCGGGTTTATATCCCTTGCTACTACTATCAATTTAGTAGTAGCGCGGGTTTTATACTCTCGCTACTGTTAATTAGCAGTAGCGTTCCCTTTTAGACCGCGCTATTGATATTTTTTATATATAAGGTTTTTCCTTAGTAATGTATTATGACGAACAGGCAAATTACCGAGTTTCCTTTTTACTAGATTTAAGAAACGAAATGAGCGTGTGGACGCAGCGAAGCGTATCCGGGCCACAGATTGCACGTTACACCCGGGTTTAACGATATTTTTGGACGGTCTCGGCCGGCACATGCACGTGAGCCACAGGTTTTGCCCATCCATTGCCACGGATACGGCGGTGGCCAAAATAGCCGTTTTGACAAAATAACCGTTTGCAGTTGCTGTTCTTGGTGCGTCGATGCTTGTCGAGACGCGGCTAGATGATCTGTTTAGGATAGGCTTCTTTGGGTTGTGTTGGCAATTGTTGTAATGACCATGGATGTGGAGTTTCAACTGTATTTATTGTTCGCAACATGTTGTAGTCGATCTTCTGCCTTTTATAAAAATATGATACGCCTAGGCGTATTCTTGAAATAAAAACATTTTAACAAAATTTTATCACGAGTTGATCTTTGTTTGAAAGTTTGCTCGGTTCTAACTTTTTTCTACCGCCAAACAAACCGGCATAAAGGTAGATGGAGTATTGCCATAGCAAATACAATCCTGTTATACGTACGATCTAACACTCATACGATTAGAGATAACCCAAGATAAATCAGTTTGTGGGCCATACCATGCAATAAATTTTACAGTCTGATCGTACAGGTGTCCGACGAAAAATATCATACGCATAGCAGTTTTGTAGCAAATAACAGTCCAAACAGAGGGTCTACCGCCATAGCTGGTGGCCATAGCCTCCATACTTTACCGCCACGTGGTCTGGCACTTCCTCTGGCACTAGCTTGTTTTGCTCTACGCACGCCGGGCGGCCGTTGGAACAAGCTAATGGCATGTGCTAATGCATGCAGGAATGGCTACAAAACAGTCGACTGAAATTTCTGAAGGTCAGTCGATTTCTAGCTTTTAATATCAACCATCGGATTAAGATCCAACGTCCAGGGCATCATCTTCCACCTCGACTCTCTTATTCCTCTCACCTGATCGTTCCCCAAGCCGCCAATACAGACCACCGGCACCCGCCGCGGCCGAGCGCCCCCTCGCCGCCCCGCCCTCACCGGAATCACCCCCCACCGTCGGTCTTCCGCCGCCCCCAGCCATACCTCTAGCCCCCTGCACCGAAATTTTTCTCTGGGAAAGCCCCACCCACCGCCGTCCACCACCGCCCCCACCCTACCCTAAGATAGATATTGGGCTAGCCTGCGCAGAGCTTCTTCCTCCCCTCCGCCAAGTTTCTTCCTTTGAGAGTGGGTTTTGTGCACCCACGTACATTGCACCCCCGGTGCACCATGATCATAAACTTAGCAAAACATTTCACAAAATTCTGAAACTTTGTGGATGTGATTATGACCAAATGTTTTAGGTGCTTGCAAAATTTGGTGGCGAAATAACATCCGAGGAAATCTGTACAAAACAAAACAAAGTTTGTGCTAAAAACATGTGAACAGTAATGTGGGTGCAGAGCATCATTTGTATTTCTTTTTTTATAGAGATCATTTGATTTTTTTGGTGACCAAACTTTGCAAGCTCCTAAAACATTTGCTCGTAATCACATCCACCAAGTTTCAGATTTTTTTTTTTCAATTTACTATTCAGTGTGTGGGTGCAACGAAGGTTGGTGCAGTCATTGCTTTCCCTTCTTCGTTCCCTCTGGTTGTTTCTCCTTTCAACCAAAATCGGCTGACCCAACTATAAAATTCAATCGACTGACATGTAGCTATTGTGAATGGATGCACCCTAATATGCGGCTATAACATACTACCATGGACCATATATTTGTGCTCTATATGATGCTTCACATAAATAAATGGTCCATAGTAGTTGTGTTTGTTATAGTCGCGTAGTAGTGCGGACGCATTAGCACATGTGGCTGATTAGACAATGTATTAGCCTGCACCAATGGTCGGCCGGCTGTGCGTATAGAAATACTAGTTTGATTATTATTATTATTATTATTATTTTATATTCATGAGTTTTTGTACTTTTGGTGATTTATTTAATAGATTCAGAGTCATTTTTGTGGAGAAAGAAAACTCTCATGCTCACCTTTATTTATATAGTACACACTTACTTTTGCAAACTCGAATTTTGTTTGTATTAATTGGGTACTTGATATTTTAATATTAAACATGACATGTTCTTGCAATATTTTTAACCACGTGCTTTGTTATTTTATGATCTGATAACCTTTTTTACGAATATAACTTAATTTCTTTGTGAGCTGATAACTTATTGTAGGGCTAAAATTAAATATGACCAGTATTTAGGAGTACGCTAATTGCTAGTACTAGTGGAGAAAAATCCTGGCCAGATTGAACTTTTAATATGTTCCAAATAGGTAATGCATGTACGATGAAAAATAATTAGTGCTCAACAACTTCCTTGTGCTTCTGAAAAATTAAGCCAATGACACTTTTGTTCTAAAAAGAGTTTCTTCATGATTGGTACCCTCGTAAACAAAGTAAAGCGTGTGATTCTTGCTGCTTTATTCATAAAACGAGCACATGCAACCCATAACGCACATGTTCAAATCGTTGTGGAAACCATGGTCAGGGAAGCAACTCGCACACGTATGTACGGCGCGGCATGGTCCATGGCGGTGGCGCCATCACGCGCTTTGTATACACCCGCAAAAAATAATGAGTCTACGTAGCGGCCGGCTGCTCGCTGGCCTGCGCGAGCGGCCGGTCTAAAATAGAATTTTTTTATCCCCTAATTTTGTAACTTGGATTCTTATTAGCGCACTATTTAGGGGTTGCCAACGTTCGCTTTGTGTAGACATATTTTTTTATCCCCTAATTTTGTAACTTGGATTCTTATTAGCGCACTATTTAGGGGTTGCCAACGTTCGCTTTGTGTAGACATGCATGTATGTAATTTTTGTCCGCTAGTGCATGTCTTTTTTGGCATTTAATGCATTCACATCGGTCACATCAGTTGAGAAAAACAGATCACACATGCATTTGTTTCGGTTTTCAAATTTTGAAAAAGCCATATCTTCCAAACCGCGCATCAAAATTTAGATCCGTCTTCTCCGTTGGATTCTTCGCGGCGAGATCTTTAAAACTAGATCCTGCATGGATATGTTTCGATGAAATTTTTTTGATGCCAACTTTGGTGCTATATGGTGCAATTTTAGTACTGCATTGTGCAACTTTAGTACTACATAGTGCAACTTTTTTTGAAACCAGTTTTTGGAGCTGCATGATCTAACTTCATATGAGGTTGCCACCTAGCAACCACGACAACTTGATGTGCAACTAGTCTACTGCTCCAAACAATTATCTAGTAGTCGATGTGCAACCATTGTCCCTACTCGTGGATGTGTAATTTTTTTTAGTTGACAAACCCTGCCCCATCTCTCCTATCAGCGATATGTGCAACTTAGTCTGTTGTTAGAGCCAACTGCCTATTACTCGATGTGCAACTCCTTCCCCTCCCTATTTGTGGATATGCAGTTTCAGTTGGCTGGGGCAACAAACGGAGTTGCACAAAGTCTGCTAGGCAGTTGGCCGGAGCAACATATGAAGTTGCACATCTCACAGGCAGGGACACTTGGATGGTGAAAATTCCACATTCTCGAGGGGTAGTGAAAAGTCATATATTCATGAGGGTAGTGAAAAGTTCCATATAAATAGGGCGCTAAATTAAGTTGCACATTGTACTAGAGGGGTGGTTTGGATCGGGTGCTAGTAGGGAAATTACACATCCACGGGGTATGAGGGAAAGGTGCACATCACTCGTAAAATAGTTGGCCGTGGCAGTATCTGAAGTTGCACATCCACTGCTAGACAGTTGGCCGATGCAGCAAACAATGAAACACAAACACGGGGAGGGGGAAAGTTGCACATCAACTACTAGGAAGTTGGCATGCACATCAACTACTAGGCAGTTGGCCGTGCCGCACAAGCCGCCCTCTACGGCAGTTGCTCCGTCATCCTTGGCCCCGCCATCTGCAGCAGCATCATCGACTATGGAGAGGAAGTGGAGGAGCAGGGCGTCGCCATGGAAGGAAGGGAAAGAGAAGGGTGGCGCCATGGGGAGGAAGGGGAAGAGCAGGGTGAAGGAAATATGCCCTAGGGGCAATAATAAACTATTATTTATTTCCTTATATCATGATAAATGTTTATTATTCATGCTAGAATTGTATTAACCGGAAACATAATACATGTGTGAATACATAGACAAACAGAGTGTCACTAGTATGCCTCTACTTGACTAGCTCGTTAATCAAAGATGGTTATGTTTCCTAGCCATAGACATGAGTTGTCATTTGATTAACGGGATCACCTCATTAGGAGAATGACGTGATTGACTTGACCCATTCCGTTAGCTTAGCACTCGATCGTTTAGTATGTTGCTATTGCTTTCTTCATGACTTATACATGTTCCTATGACTATGAGATTATGCAACTCCCGGAGGAACACTTTGTGTGCTACCAAACGTCACAACGTAACTGGGTGATTATAAAGGTGCTCTACAGGTGTCTCCAAAGGTACTTGTTGGGTTGGCGTATTTCGAGATTAGGATTTGTCACTCCGATTGTCGGAGAGGTATCTCTGGGCCCACTCAGTAATACACATCACTATAAGCCTTGCAAGCATTGTGACTAATGAGTTAGTTGCGGGATGATGTATTACGGAACGAGTAAAGAGACTTGCCGGTAACGAGATTGAACTAGGTATCGAGATACCGACAATCGAATCTCGGGCAAGTAACATACCGATGACAAAGGGAACAACGTATGTTGTTATGCGGTTTGACCGATAAAGATCTTCGTAGAATATGTGGGAGCCAATATGGGCATCCAGGTCCCGCTATTGGTTATTGACCGGAGACGTGTCTCGGTCATGTCTACATAGTTCTCGAACCCGTAGGGTCCGCACGCTTAACGTTACGATGACAGTTTTATTATGAGTTTATAAGTTTTGATGTACCGAAGGAGTTCGGAGTCCCGGATGAGATTGGGGACATGACGAGGAGTCTCGAAATGGTCGAGACGTAAAGATCGATATATTGGACGACTATATTCGGACATCGAAAAGGTTCCGAGTGATTCGGGTATTTTTCGGAGTACCGGAGAGTTACGGGAATTCGTATTGGGCCTTAATGGGCCATACGGGAAAGGAGAGAAAGGCCTCAAAGGGTGGCCGCACCCCTCCCCATGTACTAGTCCGAATTGGACTAGGGAGGGGGCGCCCCCTTCCTTCTTTCTCCTTCTCCCTTCCCTTTTCCTACTCCAACAAGGAAAGGAGGGGTCCTACTCCTGGTGGGAGTAGGACTCCCCCCTTGGCGCGCCCTCCTCCTAGGCCGGCGGCCTCCCCCTTTCTCCTTTATATACGGGGGCAGGGAGGCACCCCAGAGACACAATTGATCAACGATCTTTTAGCCGTGTGCGGTGCCCCCCTCCACCATATTACACCTCGATAATATCGTAGCGGTGCTTAGGCGAAGCCCTGCGTCGGTAGAACATCATCATCGTCACCACGCCGTCGTGCTGACGAACTCTCCCTCAACACTCGGCTGGATCGGAGTTCGAGGGATGTCATCGAGCTAAACGTGTGCTAAACTCGGAGGTGCCGTGCGTTCGGTACTTGATCGGTCGGATCGTGAAGACGTACGACTACATCAACCGCGTTGTGTTAAACGCTTCCGCTTTCGGTCTACGAGGGTACGTGGACAACACTCTCCCCTCTCGTTGCTATGCATCACCATGATCTTGCGTGTGCGTAGAAATTTTTTGAAATTACTACGTTCCCCAACAGTGGTATCAGAGCCTGGTTTTATGCGTTAATGCTATGCACGAGTAGAACACAAGTGAGTTGTGGGCGATATAAGTCATACTGCTTACCAGCATGTCATACTTTGGTTCGGCGGTATTGTGAGATGAAGCGGCCCGGACCGATATTACGCGTACACTTACGCGAGACTGGTTTCACCGTTGCGAGCACTCGTTGCTTAAAGGTGACTGGCGGGTGTCTGTCTCTCTCACTTTAGTTGAACCGAGTGTGGCTACGCCCGGTCCTTGCGAAGGTTAAAACAGCACCAACTTGACAAACTATCGTTGTGGTTTTGATGCGTAGGTAAGAACGGTTCTTACTAAGCCCGTAGCAGCCACGTAAAACTTGCAACAACAAAGTAGAGAACGTCTAACTTGTTTTTGCAAGGCATGTTGTGATGTGATATGGTCAAGACATGATGCTATATTTTATTGTATGAGATGATCATGTTTTGTAACCGAGTTATCGGCAACTGGCAGGAGCCATATGGTTGTCGCTTTATTGTATGAAATGCAATCGCCATGTAATTGTTTTACTTTATCACTAAGCGGTAGCGATAGTCGTAAAAGCAATAGTTGGCGAGACGACAATGATGCTACGATGGAGATCAAGGTGTCACGCCGGTAACGATGGTGATCATGACGGTGCTTCGGAGATGGAGATCACAAGCACAAGATGATGATGGCCATATCATATCACTTATATTGATTGCATGTGATGTTTATCTTTTATGCATCTTATCTTGCTTTGATTGACGGTAGCATTATAAGATGATCTCTCACTAAAATTTCAAGATAAAAGTGTTCTCCCTGAGTATGCACCGTTGCGAAAATTCTTCGTGCTGAGACACCACATGATGATCGGGTGTGATAGGCTCTACGTTCAAATACAACGGGTGCAAAACAGTTGCACACGCGGAATACTCAGGTTAAACTTGACGAGCCTAGCATATGCAGATATGGCCTCGGAACACGGAGACCGAAAGGTCAAGCGTGAATCATATAGTAGATATGATCAACATAGTGATGTTCACCATTGAAACTACTCCATCTCACGTGATGATTGGACATGGTTTAGTTGATATGGATCACGTGATCACTTAGAGGATTAGAGGGATGTCTATCTAAGTGGGAGTTCTTAAGTAATATGATTAATTGAACTTGAATTTATCATGAACTTAGTCCTGATAGTATTTTGCAAATTATGTTGTAGATCAATAGCTCGCGTTGTTGCTTCCCTGTGTTTATTTTTGATATGTTCCTAGAGAAAATTATGTTGAAAGATGTTAGTAGCAAAGATGCGGATTGGATTCGTGATCTGAGGATTATCCTCATTGCTGCACAGAAGAATTATGTCCTTGATGCACCGCTAGGTGACATACCTATTGCAGGAGCAGATGCAGACGTTATGAACGTTTAGCTAGCTCAATATGATGACTACTTGATATTTTAGTGCACCATGCTTAACGGCTTAGAATCGGGACTTCAAAGACGTTTTGAACGTCATGGACCATATGAGATGTTCCAGGAGTTGAAGTTAATATTTCAAGCAAATACCCGAGTAGAGAGATATGAAGTCTTCAACAAGTTCTATAGCTAAAAGATGGAGGAGAATAGCTCAAGCAGTGAGCATGTGCTCAGATTGTCTGGGTACTACAATTGCTTGAATCAAGTGGGAGTTAATCTTCCAGATAAAATAGTGATTGACAGAATTCTCTAGTCACCATCACCAAGTTAGTAGAACTTCGTGATGAACTATAGTATGCAAGGGATGACGAAAGTTATTCCCGAGCTCTTCGCGATGCTGAAATCGACGAAGGTAGAAATCAAGAAAGAGCATCAAGTGTTGATGGTTAACAAGACCACTAGTTTCAAGAAAAGGGCAAAGGGATAGCAGGGGAACTTAAAAAAAACGGCAAGCAAGTTGCTACTCAAGTGAAGAAGCCCAAGTCTGTACCTAAGCCAGAGACTAAGTGCTTCTACTGCAAAGGGACTGGTCGCTAGAAGCGGAACTACCCCAAGTATTTGGCGGATAAGAAGGATGGCAAAGTAAACAAAGGTATATTTGATATACATGTTATTGATGTGTACTTTACTAGTGTTTATAGCAACCCCTCAGTATTTGATACTAGTTCAGTTGCTAAGATTAGTAACTCGAATCGGGAGTTGCAGAATGAACAGAGACTAGTTAAGGGTGAAGTGACGATGTGTGTTGGAAGTGGTTCCAAGATTGATATGATCATCATCGCACACTCCCTATATTTTCGGGATTAGTGTTGAACCTAAAATAAATGTTATTTAGTGTTTGCGTTGAGCATGAATATGATTGGATCATGTTTATTGCAATACGGTTATTCATGTAAGTTAGAGAATAATTGTTGTTCTGTTTACATGAATAAAACCTTCTATGGTCATACACCCAATGAAAATGGTTTGTTGGATCTCGATCGTGGTGATACACATTTTCATAATAATTAAGCCAAAAGATGCAAAGTTAATAATGATAGTGCAACTTATTTGTGGCACTGCCGTTTAGGTCATATTGGTGTAAAGCGCATGAAGAAAATCCATGCTGATGGGCTTTTGGAATCACTTGATTATGAATCAGTTGATGCTTGCGAACCATGCCTTATGGGCAAGATGACTAAGACTCCGTTGAAAGTGCAAGTATCACTTAGATTTTATTTTGGTGTGATGACAATGTGGTTAGTGGAACTAATGTTGGTTGCTAAAGTTTATCTCAGGACGTTGGTTCCAAGGTGTCCATTGATGGAGGTGTGCGACCCCCCCAGTCCAAAAAGATCAAAGGCGTGGTTACCGGCGACTCGAAGGTTTTTCGTTTTGGTTCGATTTGAGTCGTAGGTAAAACCGCACTATCAAGAGGGGTCTTCGTGGAATTAGTGTCGTGTGGGAATGCCTCCAAGACAGATACACCAGCCCTCCTACACCTCCTCAGATATTCCACTTCTTGTGTGCTTTGTCGTGGTGTCCTGTGATGTTTCATCAGAAATCTTCTGGACACCCCGTGTGCACAGGGTCTCTGACCCCGTGCGCACGGGGTAGTCAGAACATTTCTGGACACCCCGTGCGCACGGGGCTGACTTGGCCCGTGCGCACGGGGTACCTCAAAACTCACTGGACACCCCGTGCGCACGGGGCTGACTTGGCCCGTGCGCACGGGGTACCTCTGATCTCACTGGACACCCCGTGCGCACGGGGCTGACTAGGCCCGTGCGCACGGGGTCCAACGGGCAGAAATCCCCTCCCGGCCAAGAACACTATATAAGCCCCCTTCTTCCTCCTCCATCCCCTAACCCTAATGTCTTGTTGAGCTCCTCCATTGCTACACCCCATTTTGCTCACTACTCTCAATCTCTCCACCCAATCTTGTTGAAACTTTGGGGATTGGGAGAGCGAGACCCGATCTACACTTTGACCAAACCAAATCGCATTCCCCGCAACATTCATCCACCATGACTTGTTACTCTTGGAGTTTGGGCTCGTAGGCAGTTAGAGGTTCCTCCAGAAGCTTCCTTGCTTGTGGTGTGCTCCGGAGAAGTTTGTAAAGGTGTGGTGGTCGCCTTCAAGACCAACCCCGAGTGATTCGAGGCTCATCCGTTGGGGGTGACTCGAAGGAGATTACGGTGAGCCTTCGGTGGCGTTCCGCAAGCTTTGGCTCCGGCACCGCTCCAAACGGAGAGTAGCTCTTCCCCAAGGAAGAGTGAACTTCGGGATAAAATCCGCGTCCTCGTCTCACTTGTGGTTAATCCTTTCCCGCACTTTACTTAGCCTTGTATGCTTGTTGGCTTGGTAATTAGTTTGTTGCCTAGCATACTTAGCTTAGAGCTTGCTTGTCATATAGGTTGTGTTCACCTAGTTGCATATCTAGTGAACCCTTTTTATCCACTAAGCCTTAAAATTGACAAGAAAGAGTAAAATTTGTAGTCTCCTATTCACCCCCCCCCCCTCTAGTTGACCGTATCGATCCTTTCAATTGGTATCAGAGCCTCGTGCTTAATATAAGGTTTTACAACCTTAGAGGATATGGTCGATCTAGGGAATGAGGGAGGTGACGCACCACTTGCGGAGGATGGTCAAAACCTACCCCCCGCCGCGGCCGACGCACTTGTTGCTCCAGCCGTTGCTCCCGTCGCCCCCATTAACCCGGGTGCCCCGTTGACCGCGGCCGATATTCTTTCAATGTTTGCGGACCTCAAAACTTCTATGTTGAAAGAAGTTCGCTCCTCGGTCAAGGAGGAAATTGATGCTCGCTTAAAGCCCTCGACATCCGCCTCAAACTCATTTGATCCAAATGCGGTTCATGATGCGGATGATTCGAGAGAACCTCTTGCATCCCCGGCTCGCACTCAAGTTCCCAAGTACAAAGCCGTGGAACCCTTTTACTCACCACAACCCTTGCAGCACCCTCGCATTAATCCTGTGGGGCCTCCGCCCCCTTTAAAAGCTAACGCGTTTGCTAAGTGGAAGCTACATATGGAGTCTCATATTCGCAGTGCATCTACACAACTATGGTGGATTGTGGTCAATGGTTTCAACCCCAAGGATCCCATGAATCTCACTCCAAGAGAAGCAGTTGATGATCAACTCAATGCTACCGCCCACCACATGTTGCGCACCGCGGTGACCGATGACTATAGTGACTCCATTGCTCTACTCAAGACCGCCAAGGAAATTTGGGATTGCCTTGAGGAGGCCCTCGAAGGTGATGAAGCAATTCGAAGATCTCGGTTGGCTTTGCTCAAGCAAGAAGTCAACCTATTTGTGAGAAATGAGGGTGAGTCCGCGGAAGAGGTATATCGAAGGTTGAAGTCTCTTGTGCTCAATTTGAGAACCTTTGGGTGCACTTGGGCAAATGATGATTTCATTAAGGACAAGTTCATTGATGCTATGGTTCTCACGGAACATACCATGGTGATGATGATACATCAACGCCCTGACTATCAAAAGTTGACCGCGGCACAAGTTGTATCCACTTTCTCAACTCATGTTCTTTTGGAGACCAAGTCCAAGAAGACCTTTGCCATAGCTCAAGCCACCAAGAACTCAAATCTTGCATTGAAGGCCAAGAAAGTAGTTGCCCAACCCTCAAGGGATAAAGAAGTTGTTGAAGAGACTTGTGAGGAAGATGTTGACACCTCATGCCCGGCAAATGACTTTGCGGAAGACATGGCTCTCTTGGTCAAGAAATATTCCGGGACCATGGCAAACAAAAGGAAGAATCTGCAAGGAAGATCGTTTGGACGAAGAAAATGCTACAATTGTGATAGCCCAAGACATTTTGTGCACGATTGTCCTTATGAGAGACGTGAAGACAAGTCCGAGAAGCTTGTGCTCAAGAAGAAGAAGTTCACCAAGTTTTCCAAGAGGAAAGATGACAAGGCTCTTGTTCATGAGGAGTACATGTCCGGAGATGAAGATGACGGTGATGATGATTATGTGGGCACGGCCGCCATTGCCATGCATGCCACTACCTCCTTCTCCACCACCGGCCTCTTCGACTCTCCCAACGAGGACAAGCCGTTCACTCATCATTGCCTCATGGCCAAAGAGGTAAAAACAAAGTCCAAATCTCAAAAACCCTTCATCCACACTCCCAATGTTTCATGTGAGATAGTGGAGGATTGTTGGGGAACGTAGTAATTTCAAAAAATTTCCTACGCACACGCAAGATCATGGTGATGCATAGCAACGAGAGGGGAGAGTGTTGTCCACGTACCCTCGTAGACCGACAGCGGAAGAGTTATCACCACGCGGTTGATGTAGTCGTACGTCTTCACGATCCGACCGATCAAATACCGAATGCATGGCACCTCCGAAGTTCTACACACGTTCAGCTCGATGACGTCCCTCGAACTCCGATCCAGCCGAGTGTTGAGGGAGAGTTTCGTCAGCACGACGGCGTGGTGACGATGATGATGTTCCACCGACGCAGGACTTCGCCTAAGCTCCACGACGGTATTATCGAGGTGTAATCTGGTGGAGGGGGGCACCGCACACGGCTAAAATATCGTATATCAAAGTGTGTCCATGGGGTGCCCCTGCCCCCGTATATAAAGGAGCAAGGGAGGAGGAGGCCGGCCCTAGGAGGGGGCGCACCAAGTGTGGAGTCCTACTAGGACTCCCTAGTCCTAGTAGGATTCCACCTCCCATATGGAATAGGAAAAGAGGAAGGGAAAAAGAGAAGGAAGGAAGGGGGCGCCCCCCTTCCCTAGTCCAATTCGGACCAGACCAAGGGGAGGGGTGCGGCCACCCTTGAGGCCCTTTTCCTTCTTTCCCGTATGGCCCAATAAGGCCCAATACGTATTCCCGTCACTCTCCGGTACTCCGAAAAATACCCAACTCACTCGGAACCTTTCCGAAGTCCGAATATAGTCGTCCAATATATCGATCTTTACGTCTCGACCATTTCGAGACTCCTCGTCATGTCCCAGATCTCATCCGGGACTCCGAACTCCTTCGGTACATCAACATACATAAACTCATAATAAAACTGTCATCGTAACTTTAAGCGTGCGGACCCTTTGGGTTCGAGAACTATGTAGACATGACCGAGACACCTCTCCGGTCAATAACCAATAGCGGGACCTGGATGCCCATATTGGCTCCCACATATTCTATGAAGATCTTTATCGGTCAGACCGCATAACAACATACGTTGTTCCCTTTGTCATCGGTATGTTACTTGCCCGAGATTCGATCGTCGGTATCTCGATACCTAGTTCAATCTCGTTACCGGCAAGTCTCTTTACTCGTTCCGTAATACATCATCCCGCAACTAACTCATTAGTCGAAGGCCAAACTCGTAACTCAAATATTTTACCTCTGCGATCATATCGTAGAAACTTTTATTTTCTTATTACGATGATTCTCCACTTTCACTCTGAAATTCTTTGAACTTTTCAAATGTTTCAGACTTGTGTTTCATCAAGTAGATATACCCATATCTGCTCAAATCATCTGTGAAGGTCAGAAAATAAAGATACCTGCTACGAGCCTCAATATTCATCGGACCACATACATCTGTATGTATGATTTCCAACAAATCTGTTGCTCTCTCCATAGTTCTGGAGAACGGCGTTTCAGTCATCTTGCCCATGAGGCACGGTTCGCAAGCATCAAGTGATTCATAATCAAGTGATTCCAAAATCCCATCAGTATGGAGTTTCTTCATGCGCTTTACACCAATATGACCTAAACGGCAGTGCCACAAATAAGTTGCACTATCATTATTAACTTTGCATCTTTTGGCTTCAATATTATGATTATGTGTATCACTACGATCGAGATCCAACAAACCATTTTCGTTGGTGTGTATGACCATAGAAGGTTTTTATTCATGAAAACAGAACAACAATTGTTCTCTAACTTAAATGAATAACCGTATTGCAATAAACATGATCAAATAATTTCATGCTCAACGCAAGCACCAAATAACACTTATTTAGTTTCAACACTAATCCCGAAAGTACAGGGAGTGTGCGATGATGATCATATCAATCTTGGAACTACTTCCAACACACATCGTCACCTCGCCTTTTACTAGTCTCTGTTTATTCTGCAACTCCCGTTTTCGAGTTACTACTCTTTAGCAACTGAACCAGTATCAAATACTGAGGGGTTGCTATAAACACTAGTAAGTACACATCAATAACATGTATATCCAATATACCTTTGTTCACTTTGCCATCCTTCTTATCCACCAAATACTTGGGGTAGTTCCGCTTCCAGTGATCAGTCCCTTTGCAGTAGAAGCACTTAGTCTCAGGCTTAGGACCAGACTTAGGCTTCTTCACTTGAGCAGCAACTTGCTTGCCGTTCTTTTTGAAGTTCCCCTTCTTCCTTTTGCCCTTTTCTTGAAACTAGTGGTCTCGTCAACCATCAACACTTGATGTTTTTCTCGATTTCTACCTTCGTCGATTTCAGCATCACGAAGAGCTCGGGAATTACTTTCGTCATCCCTTGCATACTATAGTTCATCACGAAGTTCTACTAACTTGGTGATGGTGACTAGAGAATTCTGTCAATCACTATTTTATCTGGAAGATAAACTCCCACTTGATTCAAGCGATTGTAGTACCCAGACAATCTGAGCACATGCTCACTAGTTGAGCGATTCTCCCCCATCTTTTAGCTATAGAACTTGTTGGAGACTTCATATCTCACAACTCGGGTATTTGCTTGAAATATTAACTTCAACTCCTGGAACATCTCATATGGTCCATGACGTTCAAAACGTCTTTGAAGTCCCGATTCTAAGCCGTTAAGCATGGTGCACTAAACTATCAAGTAGTCATCATATTGAGCTCGCCAAACGTTCATAACGTCTGCATCTGCTCCTGCAATAGGTCTGTCACCTAGCGGTGTATTAAGAACATAATTCTTCTGTGCAGCAATGAGGATAATCCTCAGATCACGGATCCAATCCGCATCTTTGCTACTAACATCTTTCAACATAATTTTTCTCTAGGAACATATCAAAAATAAACATAGGGAAGCAACAACGCGAGCTATTGATCTACAACATAATTTGCAAAATACTATCAGGACTAAGTCCATGATAAATTTAAGTTCAATTAATCATATTACTTAAGAACTCCCACTTAGATAGATATCCCTCTAATCATCTAAGTGATTACGTGATCCAAATCAACTAAACCATGTCCGATTAACATGTGAGATGGAGTAGTCTCAATGGTGAACATCACTATGTTGATCATATCTACTATATGATTCACGCTCGACCTTTCGGTCTCTGTGTTCCGAGGCCATATCTGTATATGCTAGGCTCATCAAGTTAAACCTGAGTATTCCGCGTGTGCAACTGTTTTGCACCCGTTGTATTTGAACGTAGAGCCTATCACACCCAATTAACACGTGGTGTCTCAGCACGAAGAACTTTTGCAACGGTGCATACTCAGGGAGAACACTTTTATCTTGAAATTTTAGTGAGAGATCATCTTATAATGCTACCGTCAATCAAAGCAAGATAAGATGCATAAAGGATTAACATCACATGCAATCATTATAAGTGATATGATATGGCCATCATCATCTTGTGCTTGTGATCTCCATCTCCGAAGCACCGTGCTCGTGATCTCCATCTCCGAAGCACCGTCATGATCACTATCGTCACCGGCTCGACACCTTGATCTCCATAGTAGTATCGTTGTCGTCTCGCCAACTTATTGCTTTTACGACTATCGCTACCGCTTAGTGATAAAGTAAAACTATTACATGGCGATTGCATCTCATACAATAAAGCGACAACCATATGGCTCCTGCCAGTTGCCGATAACTCGGTTACAAAACATGATCATCTCATACAACAAATTATATCACATCATGTCTTGACCATATCACATTACAACATGCCCTGCAAAAACAAGTTAGACGTCCTCTACTTTGTTATTGCAAGTTTTACGTGGCTGCTACGGGCTTAGCAAGAACCGTTCTTACCTACACATCAAAACCACAACGATAGTTTGTCAAGTTGGTGCTGTTTTAACCTTCGCAAGGACCGGGTGTAGCCACACTCGGTTCAACTAAAGTGAGAGAGACAGACACCCGCCGGTCACCTTTAAGCAACGAGTGCTCGCAACGGTGAAACCAGTCTCGCGTAAGCGTACGCGTAATGTCGGTCGAGGCCGCTTCATCTCACAATACCGCTGAACCAAAGTATGACATGCTGGTAAGCAGTATGACTTATATCGCCCACAACTCACTTGTGTTCTACTCGTGCATAGCATCAACGCATAAAACCAGGCTCGGATGCCACTGTTGGGGAACGTAGTAATTTCAAAAAAAATCCTACGCACACGCAAGATCATGGTGATGCATAGCAACGAGAGGGGAGAGTGTTGTCCACGTACCCTCGTAGACCGACAGCGGAAGCGTTATCACAACGCGGTTGATGTAGTCGTACGTCTTCACAATCCGACCGATCAAGTACCGAACGCATGGCACCTCCGAAGTTCTACACACGTTCAGCTCGATGACGTCCCTCGAACTCCGATCCAGCCGAGTGTTGAGGGAGAGTTTCGTCAGCACGACGGCGTGGCGACGATGATTCCACCGACGCAGGGCTTCGCCTAAGCTCCGCGAAGGTATTATCGAGGTGTAATCTGGTGGAGGGGGGCACCGCACACGGCTAAAATATCGTATATCAAAGTGTGTCCATGGGGTGCCCCCTGCCCCCGTATATAAAGGAGCAAGGGAGGAGGAGGCCGGCCCTAGGGGGCGCACCAAGTGTGGAGTCCTACTAGGACTCCCTAGTCCTAGTAGGATTCCACCTCCCATATGGAATAGGAAAAGAGGAAGGGAAAAAGAGAAGGAAGGAAGGGGGCGCCCCCCTTCCCTAGTCCAATTCGGACCAGACCAAGGGGAGGGGTGCGGCCACCCTTGAGGCCCTTTTCCTTCCTTCCCGTATGGCCCAATAAGGCCCAATACATATTCCGTAACTCTCCGGTACTCCGAAAAATACCCGAATCACTCGGAACCTTTCCGAAGTCCGAATATAGTCGTCCAATATATCGATCTTTACGTCTCGACCATTTCGAGACTCCTCGTCATGTCCCAGATCTCATCCGGGACTCCGAACTCCTTCGGTACATCAACATACATAAACTCATAATAAAACTGTCATCGTAACTTTAAGCGTGCGGACCCTTTGGGTTCGAGAACTATGTAGACATGACCGAGACACCTCTCCGGTCAATAACCAATAGCGGGACCTGGATGCCCATATTGGCTCCCACATATTCTATGAAGATCTTTATCGGTCAGACCGCATAACAACATACGTTGTTCCCTTTGTCATCGGTATGTTACTTGCCCGAGATTCGATCGTCGGTATCTCGATACCTAGTTCAATCTCGTTACCGGCAAGTCTCTTTACTCGTTCCGTAATACATCATCCCGCAACTAACTCATTAGTCACAATGCTTGCAAGGCTTATAGTGATGTGCATTACCGAGTGGGCCCAGAGATACCTCCCCGACAATCGGAGTGACAAATCCTAATCTCGAAATACGCCAACCCAACAAGTACCTTTGGAGACACCTGTAGAGCACCTTTATAATCGCCCATTTACGTTGTGACGTTTGGTAGCACACAAAGTGTTCCTCCGGTAAACAGGAGTTGCATAATCTCATAGTCATAGGAACATGTATAAGTCATGAAGAAAGCAATAGCAACATACTAAACGATCGGGTGCTAAGCTAACGGAATGGGTCAAGTCAATCACGTCATTCTCCTAATGAGGTGATCCCATTAATCAAATGACAACTCATGTCTATGGCTAGGAAACATAACCATCTTTGATTAACGAGCTAGTCAAGTAGAGGCATACTAGTGACACTCTGTTTGTCTATGTATTCACACATGTATTATGTTTCCGGTTAATACAATTCTAGCATGAATAATAAACATTTATCATGATATAAGGAAATATATAATACTTTATTATTGCCTCTAGGGAATATTTCCTTCAAGGATGAGTGTGATGATGGTGTGGATAATGATGAGGAATCCTTGATGGCTTTCATGAACACTCTTCATGGTGAAGCTCGTGCTCGTTTTAGCGATCTCCTTAAATCACTCGCCGAACGCGATGATTTTATTGAGAACGTTGAAAACCTCCTCATAGAGGAAAAAGAGAGAGTCGAACTCCTTGAGCACGAGCTACATGAAGAGAGTGTCATGAGAGCATCACTTGAGGAAGCCTTGTCTTCTCATAAAATTGACTTCGTTAAAACCGATGATGCGTTGGAACTTGCTCTTGAGAACAACGACGCCCTTAAAGTAAGGGTTGAAAAGCTTCTAGTTGATCACACGAGACTTGTTGAGGAACATGAGCTCCTTGTGACTAGTTCCAATGTTGTCAAAGGTGACCTCATTGCCCTCACCGAGTCTTATGCTCAACTTAAAGCTACAACCATTAAGGCTCTTAATTCCGTCCCTCATATTGATTTAAATGATGAATCTTGTACGGCTAACTTTGCTCATGATTGCACCTCTCTCCAAGAGGAGAATAAGAAGTTAAAAGCCCAAATTGAGAAAGGGCTTGTGTCGTGCATTCAAGGGGAGAAAAACCTCAATGACCTCTTGAGCAACCAAAAGGAGTGTGTTGCCAAGGAGGGAATTGGGTTTGACCCCTGTTCTAAGAAGAAGAAGACCAAGAAGAAGATCGGTCCTACTTCTCCTCCCCAACAAAAGATAGCATTTGTTCATGAAGGACACAAGGAGAAGGAGAAGGAAAAAGGGAATGTCGGGGATGGCAAGGTCACTAGGGACAAGGCCATTCCCAAAGAGTTTGCCGGCAAGAACAACCCATCTTATGTCCTCATGAGAGGAAATGATGGTCATACCTTTGCTAAATTTGTTGGCACTAACTATGATGATTATGCTTGGACTATTTGGGTTCCTAAGACCCTTGTTGCTAACTCTCTAGGACCCATTGCAAAATGGGGACCTAAAATCAAAGCTTGATTCTTGTAGGACTATACCTCCGGTGGAACACAATGGGTGATCGATAGTGGTTGCACCAATCATATGACCGGAGAGAGGGAGATGCTTGTGGAGTTCATTGATTCACTCAAGGCCACTTCAAACATCTCTTTTGGTGACAATAGCAAGGGCAAGGTATTGGGTTTGGGCAAGGTGGTAATCTCTAGTGATGCATCACTTAAGAATGTCATGCTTGTTCAATCCCTTCACTACAATTTACTTTCTACGATTCAATTGGCACGTGCCGGTTATGATTCTCATTTCGGTGAATTTCATGTGACTGTCTTTAAGAGAAGCAATCTCAAAGTGGTCTTTGTTGGGCATGTTGAAGACAACCTTTACGTGGTTGATTTCTCAAATGAGAAAACTTATCTTGCAACATGTCTAATGGCCAAGGCCGACGTGGGGTGGCTTTGGCACCGTCGGCTAGCACACGTTGGCATGAGAAATTTACAAGCTCTCTTAAAGGGGGAGCACATCCTTGGACTAACCAATGTGTCTTTTGCCAAAGATCGTCCTTGTAGTGCTTGCATTGCCAGAAAACTTCATGAAAAATCTCATAAGGTTTCGACTATCATTACCACTTTGAGGCCTCTCGAGCTCATTCACTTGGATCTCTTTGGGCCTCCATCTTATGATAGTTTGGGAGGGAGGAGGTATTGCCTTGTCATTGTCGATGACTATACAAGATATACATGGGTGTTCTTCCTCAAGACTAAAGATGAAACTCAAGACACCTTCATCAACTTTGCCAAAGAAGCTCAACGTCAACATAATTGTGAGATCAAGGCAATTCGAAGTGACAACGGCACCGAATTCAAAAATTACACTATGAACGAGTTCTTGAGCGATGAGGGGATCAAGCATCAATATGCCGCGCCATACACTCCCGAACAAAATGGTGTTGCGGAAAGGAAGAACCGGACTCTCATTGAGATGGCAAGGACCATGCTTGACGAGTACAAGTCTCCATACAAGCTTTGGGCCGAAGCCATCAACACCGCGTGCTATGCTACAAACCGGCTTTATCTTCGTAAGCTCAAGAACAAGACTCCCTACGAACTCCTAATCGGGAGAAAGCCTAACGTCAAATACTTTCAAGTATTCGGTTGTAAGTGTTTCATTCTAAATAAGAAATCCCGTTTAGCTAAGTTTGCGCCTAAAACTTACGAGGGCATATTTGTTGGATATGCATCAAACTCTCATGCTTACCGTGTTCTCAACAAATCCACCGGATGTATTGAGGAAATGGTAAATGTGGAGTTTGATGAAGATAATGGTTCCCGTGTGGAGCAAATTGTTCCTAGTGTTGTAGGTGATGAGGCTCCTTCACAAGCTATAAGGACTATGGGGATAGGCCACATTCGTCCACAAGAAACACCCCAAGTCCAAGTAGAAAAAGAAGGAGTAAGAGCCCCTCTTGTGGATTCTCCACAAGGGAAGTCATCACCGCCACCACAAGGTCAAGATGCTATGGAAAATCATGAACCTATCCAAGAACAAGATCAAGTCCCTCATGTTCCCGAGCAAGATCAAGGGCAAGCCCAACCAAATGGCGAAGAACCAATCTGTGAGGCCCAAGGTCAAGCTCTTGATCAAGATCAAGATCAATCCCAACCTCAAGTGTCTTCCACATCATCACATCCAAGTGATCAAGAACTAGAGGTTGTGAGGAGAAGGGTGTCTCCAAGGCTAAAGCATTCTCAAGGCCAAGCTTCTTCCACAAGTTCAAAACCAAGTGAAGAAGAGCTTACCCTCAAAGTGCAAAAAGCGGCCGCCAAGTTAAAGCATCTTCAACATCTCACCGACAACATTTATGGAAGCATCAACAAAGGGGTAACTACTCGTAGAAGTTTGGCAAACTTTTGTGAACATCACTCGTTTATCTCTCGTGTTGAGCCCCTTAAGGTTGAAGATGCACTTGACGACCCGGATTGGGTAAATGCCATGCATGAAGAACTCAACAACTTCACCCGCAACAAAGTATGGACTCTTGTGAAGAGACCCAAAGAACATCATAATGTCATTGGAACAAAGTGGATCTTTAAGAACAAACAAGATGAGCATGGACAAGTCACTAGAAACAAGGCAAGGTTAGTGGCACAAGGGTTCACCCAAGTTGAAGGTTTGGACTTCGGTGAAACCTTTGCCCCCATTGCCCGTCTTGAGTCCATTCGTATCTTGCTTGCATATGCTTCACATCATGATTTCAAATTGTATCAAATGGATGTGAAGAGTGCATTTCTTAATGGTCCTCTTAAGGAGTTGGTGTATGTCAAACAACCTCCCGGTTTCGAAGACCCCGATCACCCCTCTCACGTTTATGAACTCCATAAGGCGCTCTATGGACTTAAACAAGCACCTCGTGCTTGGTATGATCACCTTACGGCGTTCTTAAGCGAGAAGGGGTTCCAGATCGGGTTAATAGATTCCACTCTCTTCACGAAGAGGGTAAAAGGAGAATTGTTTGTGTGCCAAATATATGTTGATGATATTATTTTTGGTTCCACTAACCATGCTATTAACGTTGAGTTTGAGAATCTTATGACCAAGGAATTTGCTATGAGCATGATGGGAGAGTTGAAGTTTTTCCTCGGATTTCAAGTGAAGCAATTGAGAGGAGGAACCTTCATCAACCAAGCACTTTATATTCAAGACATGCTCAAGAGGTTCAAAATGCAAGATGTCAAGCCCATGAAGACGCCCATGCCCACAAATGGCCAACTTAATCTTGATCCCAATGGTAAAGATGTGGATCAAAAGGTATATCGCTCTATGATCGGTTCTTTGCTTTACCTTTGTGCATCTAGGCCGGATATTATGTTGAGTGTGTGTATGTGTGCAAGATTTCAATCCGCTCCCAAGGAGAGCCATTTTTCGGCAGTGAAAAGAATCCTTCGATATTTGGTTCATACCCCAAACTTGGGCCTTTGGTACCCCAAAGGAGCAACTTTCAAGTTATTAGGATATTCGGATTCGGATTGGGCCGGAGACAAGGTAGACCGTAAGTCCACTTCCGGGTCATGTCAATTCCTAGGGAGGTCATTGGTAAGTTGGTCTTCAAAGAAGCAGAATTGTGTGTCCCTTTCAACCGCCGAGGCCGAGTACATTGCCGCAGGAAGTTGTTGTGCACAATTATTATGGATGAGGCAAACTTTGATGGATTATGGTGTCAAATGTGACAAAGTGCCTCTATTTTGTGACAATGAAAGTGCAATCAAGATCGCCGACAATCCAGTGCAACATAGCCGAACCAAACATATCGAGATTCGTCATCACTTCATTCGAGATCATGTGGCCAAGGGAGACATTGATTTATTCCATGTCAACACCGAGAAGCAACTTGCCGACATTTTCACCAAGCCACTTGATGAAGAAGATTCCGCGAGTTAAGGCATGAGCTGAATATCGTGGATATAAGTAACTTGGATTGAGGTTCTTGCATACACACACATACTCTACTAGTATCTTGTTTTAGATGTAGGCACCTAAGTAGGGGGAGCTAGCTCAACTAATGAGCTATCTTATCCTACTAGTGCATAAATTGATCAAAATCTTTCACATTAGCCATTTGAACATGGCATTTGTGCTTCAAAGATGAGTATTGGTCTTGGGCCCAAGGTTCATATCTTCGCGGTGCCATACCAAACAAACTCAAACATGGTGGCTTCGGCCACCGCCCTCCGTTGGAGGTTGGATCATTTTTTTTCTTTTTTTGTGTGGTTCTTCTTGTCCTTGTGTTCGTGTTTTCGTGTGTGTGTGTGTTTCTCGATTCTCTTCCAGTGCAAGTGCTACACATACTCCTTTCTAGTAGTGTTGGATTTCTTCTGCGACGTGTTCAAAAGTGAGGCGGGAATGCTCTTTGGAGTCTTGGTAAGAATTTGCATTCAGCCATAACCCAACAAGCTTCTTCCTATCAAAATCCTCTGGATACCCCGTGCCCACGGCCCTTGTACCGTGCGCACGGGGACCCCGTGCCCACGGCCCTTGTACCGTGCGCACGGGGCCTTTAGCCCGTGCGCACGGGGTCTGCGGTTTCTGGCCCTGAAGAGGTGGGGCGTGGGGGGTTTGGGTTCTTTCCCACCCAGTCGCCCCCTCCACGCCCCAGATCGCCTCCAGGCCGCCGCCGTCGCCTCCTTGTCGCCGGTGCTCCTCCGTGCACCGTGGGACTTCGCTGCTCCGTGGAGATCTCCCGGGATGGGGTCCTCCTCTGGTATCCCCTCCCCTTGTTCTTCTTTTTCCTCCTTTGCATCCTTATTAGTCTAGGGTTTCCTCCTCTACTAGTCTAGGCCAGTCGTTCCCTTGTGGTAGACTAGAATCGGATGGGCATTACTGTGGCGGTTCTCCCTGCCGCACTCACTCCCGGATCTCGATCTGGAAGTGGTTGCCGCTGGGCGAACCCCGTGTCCACGGGCCTTGTACCGTGCGCACGGGGCCCCCGTGTCCACGGGCCTTGTACCGTGCGCACGGGACCCCCGTGTCCACGGTGGTCAGACCCCCGTGTGCACGGGGTACACAGTGGTGCCAGTCCTGTTTCTTCTCTGTCTTGCATTCCTCTCCAGCTTCTCGAGCACTTGTACTTATTTGTGTCTCTCGTGTTTGTTGTGTTTTGTTGCTGTTGTGTTTCAGACTCTGTTGACAAGAGGTCCGAGCTCCGTCGCAAGCGCACCAAGGCAGGTTCCAGGGAATTCACTATGGCTCCTCGTCAACCGTCCGATAGCATTGGTCAGGGCTCTGAGCTGGGCCGTGTTCGCCGTGCCGCCTCCAAGCAGCCAGTGATTGAAGCCTCCGAGGATTCAGAAGAGGAGTATGATTCACAGGAAGATGCTCACTATGAGAACCCCGCAGATGCAGAGATAGAAGATGAGGATGATTCTGCTGATGATGTTGATGAGGAGGAAGGAGAGGAACATGTGCTCCCAGGAGGTCGGAATGTCAAGAATCTACCTCTCTCTAAGTGGACCAAGCCAGAGCTTTGGGCTCGCAGGCAGGATTTCCCCTATGTGCCAAACACTGATGCGGGGGTTGACCCAAGATTCAAGAATGATTTTCAACACCGTGTGTTCTCTGAGCTGATCATGACCAAGAAAAACAAGTTTGCCCCCCACAAGCAAATCAATGTGGAGGCTCTTCGGGACAATGATCATACCTATCCCGGTGTGTATAGTGCTCTTGGGAGGCTTGGCTTGATCCCGTTCGTCGCCTTCCACCATCCGTTCAGTGAAGATCTTGTGATGCAGTTCTTTGCCACCGTATACTTCCACAGTGATGAGGCTCGCACTATGACTTGGATGTCTGGCACATATGAGTGTGAGGCATCCATGGCCAAGTTCTCTGACATCATTCCGTATCGGTTCTTTGCTAAGGAGCATCCTGAGTATGGCCGTGTTCGTGAGACAGGTAGAGACAAGGATGAGATTGCTTTTGCTTACAAGCCAGACAAGGCCTTCACCACCGGTTCTATCTAACATTTGAAGCCAACCTATGATATTATGCGTCACATTCTTAGGTACACGCTTAATCCTAAGACCGGGGACTCTCACAATCTGAGGAGCTCCATGTTGGACATCTTTGTCTACCTTCATGACAAGAAGAAAGTGGATGTTCTGGACTTCATGTTCTTTGAGATCAGGCAGTGTGTTCAGGAGAACAAGTCATGCATCTATGCTCCGTTCATCCAAGCTTTGATTGAGTCTGTCTGTCTCGCCAGGTACATTGCCAAGTACCGCACCTCCTTTCCGAAGCGTGATTCCAACTGGCTTCCGGCTGCTCCTCCACCATATGTGCCTCCCAAGAAGGGGCGCAACCCCAGGCCTGAGGACCGTGCTACCTACACTGAGGGATGTTCATCCTATGTGCGGATTCCGCGTAGCAAAGGGAAGCAGGTTGCTACTGATGCCAGTTTCACCAGAGAGGAGAAGAAGTCTCTTCTGAAGACCGTGAGCAACATGTTCAAAATGTGTCAGTCCATTCAGCGCCGTCAGGTCAAGGAGATCAACAAGGGCAAGCTGGTGAGGCGTCAGAAGAAGGCTGAGCGTGCTGCAGCTGGTGAGGAGGTTGGTCCAGGGTCCGAGGACATCGACAGTGTGGCCACAGCTCATTCTTTTCCCTTGGGGGGATGGCACTTTGATGATGATGATGATGATGCTTCGAGCGCACCTCCTCTTGTCTAGAGTCTCGTTAGCATCGCCTTTTCCCTTTTTGTTGTCTTGATGACAAAGGGGGAGAAGTGTTCTATTAGGGGCGTTTGCAGTTGGTTTCAGTTGGGTTTCAGTTGGGTGAGATCTCAAGGCCTCGGTTGTTTTGGTTGTGTTTATTTGGCTTGAGATACTCTTATTTACTTGCTTTCGCGGTGTGGTCGTGAGCTACCTAGTCTATGTGAGAGACTATCTACTTTATGGAATTTATCTATGCTTATGTTGATATATCTTGTGGAGTATGATCAAGCTTCTATATGTTAGTCTCACGTTTTCTGCTCACCACACTTGCATGTGATCTAGGCACCGTGTTGGGTTTTATTATGTTGATCGCATGCCTTGACAATGTGGATCTAGGGGGAGCCTCATATGTCTGTGCTTGATGCATAATCAAGCATTTTTTTTCCTTGCACATATATAGGGGGAGCTCCTTTGATCAACTATTGTCGCATGGCTGTTTACTTAAGTTGTATCCTATATGCCATGTCCTAACCATGTTGTCATCAATGCACCAAAAAGGGGGAGATTGAAAGTGCAACTATCACTTAGATTTTATTTTGGTGTGATGACAATGTGGTTAGTGGAACTAATGTTGGTTGCTAAAGTTTATCTCAGGACGTTGGTTCCAAGGTGTCCATTGATGGAGGTGTGCGACCCCCCGAGTCCAAAAAGATCAAAGGCGTGGTTACCGGCGACTCGAAGGTTTTTCATTTTGGTTCGATTTGAGTCATAGGTAAAACCGCACTATCAAGAGGGGTCTTCGTGGAATTAGTGTCATGTGGGAATGCCTCCAAGACAGATACACCAGCCCTCCTACACCTCCTCAGATATTCCACTTCTTGTGTGCTTTGCCGTGGTGTCCTGTGATGTTTCATCAGAAATCTTCTAGACACCCCGTGTGCACGGGGTCTCTGACCCCCGTGCGCATGGGGTAGTCAGAACATTTCTGGACACTCCGTGCGCACGGGGCTGACTTGGCCCGTGCGCACGGGGTACCTCGAAACTCACTGGACACCCCGTGCGCACGGGGTACCTCTGATCTCACTGGACACCCCGTGCGCACGGGGCTGACTTGGCCCGTGCGCACGGGGTCCAACGGGCAGAAATCCCCTCCCGGCCAAGAACACTATATAAGCCCCCTTCTTCCTCCTCCATCCCCTAACCCTAATGTCTTGTTGAGCTCCTCCATTGCTACACCCCATTTTGCTCACTACTCTCAATCCCTCCACCCAATCTTGTTGAAACTTTGGGGATTGGGAGAGCAAGACCCGATCTACACTTTGACCAAACCAAATCACATTCCCCGCAACATTCATCCACCATGACTTGTTACTCTAGGAGCTTGGGCTCCTAGGCGGTTAGAGGTTCCTCCGGAAGCTTCCTTGCTTGTGGTGTGCTCCGGAGAAGTTTGTAAAGGTGTGGTGGTCGCCTTCAAGACCAACCCCGAGTGATTCGAGGCTCATCCGTTGGGGTGACTCGAAGGAGATTACGGTGAGCCTTCGGTGGCATTCCGCAAGCTTTGGCTCCGGCACTGCTCCAAACGGAGAGTAGCTCTTCCCCAAGGAAGAGTGAACTTCGGGATAAAATCCGCGTCCTCGTCTCACTTGTAGTTAATCCTTTCCCGCACTTTACTTAGCCTTGTATGCTTGTTGGCTTGCTAATTAGTTTGTTGACTAGCATACTTAGCTTAGAGCTTGCTTGTCATATAGGTTGTGTTCACCTAGTTGCATATCTAGTGAACCCTTTTTATCCGCTAAGCCTTAAAATTGACAAGAAAGAGTAAAATTTGTAGTCTCCTATTCACCCCCCCTCTAGTTGACCGTATCGATCCTTTCATCCATTCTCCGGAACAATGGAGCGAGCAACTGACTTATTGGAAATAATACATACTGATGTATGCGATCCGTTGAGTGTTGAGGCTCGCGGCAGGTATCGTTATTTTCTGACCTTCACAGATGATTTGAGCAGATATGGGTATATCTACTTGATGAAACATAAGTCTGAAACATTTGAAAAGTTCAAAGAATTTCAGAGTGAAGTGGAAAATCATCGTGACAAGAAAATAAGGTTTCTATGATCTGATCACGGAGACAAATATTTGAGTTACGAGTTTGGTCTTCAATTAAAACAATGTGGAATAGCTTCACAAATTCGTGCCACCTGGAACACCAGAGCTTAATGATGTGTCTGAACGTCATAACCGTACTTTATTGGATATAGTGCAATCTATGATGTCTCTTACCGATTTACCACTATCGTTCTGGGGTTATGCATTAGAGACAACTGCATTCACATTAAATAGGGCACCATCTAAATCCGTTGAGACGACGCATTATGAACTGTGGTTTGACAAGAAACCAAAGTTGTCGTTTCTTAAAGTTTGGGGTTGCGATGCTTATGTGAAAAAGTTTCATCCTGATAAGCTCAAACCCAAATCGGAGAAATGTGTCTTCATAGGATACCCAAAGGAGACAGTTGGGTACACCTTCTATCACAGATCCGAAGGCAAGACATTCGTTGCTAAGAATGGATCCTTTCTAGAGAAGGAGTTTCTCTCGAAAGAAGTGAGTGGGAAGAAAGTAGAACTTGATGAGGTAACTGTACCTGCTCCCTTATCGGAAAGTAGTTCATCGCAGAAACCAGTTTCTGTGACGCCTATACCAATTAGTGAGGAAGTTAATGATGATGATCATGAAACTTCAGATCAAGTTATTACTGAACCTCGTAGGTCAACCAGAGTAAGATCCGCACCAGAGTGGTATGGTAATCCTGTTCTGGAGGTTATGTTACTAGACCATGACGAACCTACGAACTATGAAGAAGCGATGGTGAGCCCAGATTCCGCAAAATGGCTTGAGGCCATGAAATATGAGATGAGATCCATGTATGAGAACAAAGTATGGACTTTGATTGACTTGCCCAATGATCGGCGAGCCATTGAGATTAAATGGATCTTCAAGAGGAAGACGGACGCTGATAGTAGTGTTACTATCTACAAAGCTAGACTTGTCGGAAAAAGGTTTTTGACAAAGTTCAAGGTGTTGACTACGATGAGATTTTCTCACTCGCAGCGATGCTTAAGTCTGTCCGAATCATGTTAGCAATTGCCGCATTTTATGAAATCTGGCAAATGGATAAACAAAACTGCATTCCTTAATGGATTTATTAAAGAAGAGTTGTATATGATGCAACCAGAAGGTTTTGTCAATCCTAAAGGTGCTAACAAAATATGCAAGCTCCAGCGATCCATCTATGGACTGGTGCAAGCATCTCGGAGTAGGAATATACGCTTTGATAAGTTGATCAAAGGATATTGTTTTATACAGACTTGCGGTGAAGCCTGTATTTACAAGAAAGTGAGTGGGAGCACTACAGCATTTCTGATAAGTATATGTGAATGACATATTGTTGATCGGAAATAATGTAGAATTATCCTGCAAAGCATAAAGGAGTGTTTGAAAGGAGTTTTTCAAAGAAAGACCTCGGTGAAGCTGCTTACATATTGAGCATCAAGATCTATAGAGATAGATCAAGACGCTTGATAAGTTTTTTCAATGAGTACATACCTTAACAAGATTTTGAAGTGGTTCAAAATGGAACAGTCAAAGAAAGAGTTTCTTGCCTGTGTTACAAGGTGTGAAATTGAGTAAGACTCAAAGCCTGACCACGGCAGAAGATAGAAAGAGAATGAAAGTCATTCCCTATGCCTCGGCCATAGGTTCTATAAAGTATGCCATGCTGTGTACCAGGTCTATTGTATACCCTACACTGATTTTGGCAAGGGAGTACAATAGTGATCTAGGAGAAGATCACTGGACAGCGGTCAAAATTATCCTTAATGGAATAAGGATATGTTTCTCGATTATGGAAGTGACAAAAGGTTCGTCGTAAAGGGTTACGTCGATGCAAGTTTTGACACAGATCTGGATGACTCTAAGTCTCGATCTAGATACATATTGAAAGTGGGAGCAATTAGCTAAGAGTAGCTCCGTGCAGAGCATTGTAGATATAGAAATTTGCAAAATACTTACGGATCTGAATGTGACAGACCCCTTGACTAAAATTATCTCACAAGCAAAACATGATCACACCTTAGTACTCTTTGGGTGTTAATCACATAGTGATGTGAACTAGATTACTGACTCTAGTAAACCCTTTGGGACTTGGTCACATGACGATGTGAACTATGGGTGTTAATCACATGATGATGTGAACTATTGATGTTAAATCACATGGCGATGTGAACTAGACTATTGACTCTAGTGCAAGTGGGAGACTGAAGGAAATATACCCTAGAGGCAATAATAAAGTATTATTTATTTCCTTATATCATGATAAATGTTTATTATTCATGCTAGAATTGTATTAACCGGAAACATAATACATGTGTGAATACATAGACAAACAGAGTGTCACTAGTATGCCTCTACTTGACGAGCTCGTTAATCAAAGATGGTTATGTTTCCTAGCCATAGACATGAGTTGTCATTTGATTAACGGGATCACCTCATTAGGAGAATGACGTGATTGACTTGACCCATTCCGTTAGCTTAGCACTCGATCGTTTAGTATGTTGCTATTGCTTTCTTCATGACTTATACATGTTCCTATGACTATGAGATTATGCAACTCCCGTTTACCGGAGGAACACTTTGTGTGCTACCAAACGTCACAACGTAACTGGGTGATTATAAAGGTGCTCTACAGGTGTCTCTAAAGGTACTTGTTGGGTTGGCGTATTTCGAGATTAGGATTTGTCACTCCGATTGTTGGAGAGGTATCTCTGGGCCCACTCAGTAATACACATCACTATAAGCCTTGCAAGCATTGTGACTAATGAGTTAGTTGCGGGATGATGTATTACGGAACGAGTAAAGAGACTTGCCGGTAACGAGATTGAACTAGGTATCGAGATACCGACGATCGAATCTCGGGCAAGTAACATACCGATGACAAAGGGAACAACGTATGTTGTTATGCGGTTTGACCAATAAAGATCTTCGTAGAATATGTGGGAGCCAATATGGGCATCCAGGTCCCGCTATTGGTTATTGACCGGAGACGTGTCTCGGTCATGTCTACATAGTTCTCGAACCCGTAGGGTCCGCACGCTTAACGTTACGATGACAGTTTTATTATGAGTTTATGAGTTTTGATGTACCGAAGGAGTTCAGAGTCCCGGATGAGATCGGGGACATGACGAGGAGTCTCGAAATGGTCGAGACGTAAAGATCGATATATTGGACGACTATATTCGGACATCGGAGAGGTTCCGAGTGATTCGGGTATTTTTCGGAGTACCGGAGAGTTACGGGAATTCGTATTGGGCCTTAATGGACCATACGGGAAAGGAGAGAAAGGCCCCAAAGGGTGGCCGCACCCCTCCCCATGGACTAGGGAGGGGGCCCCCCTTCCTTCTTTCTCCTTCTCCCTTCCCTTTTCCTACTCCAACAAGGAAAGGAGGAGTCCTACTCCCGGTGGGAGTAGGACTCCCCCCTTGGCGCGCCCTCCTCCTAGGCCGGCGGCCTCCCCCGTTGCTCCTTTATATACGGGGGAAGGGGGGCACCCCAGAGACACAATTGATCAACGATCTTTTAGCCGTGTGCGGTGCCCCCCTCCACCATATTACACCTCGATAATATCGTAGCAGTGCTTAGGCGAAGCCCTGCGTCGGTAGAACATCATCATCGTCACCACGCCGTCGTGCTGACGAAACTCTCCCTCAACACTCGGCTGAATCGGAGTTCGAGGGACGTCATCGAGCTGAACGTGTGCTGAACTCGGAGGTGCCGGGCGTTCGGTACTTGATCGGTCGGATCGTGAAGACGTACGACTACATCAACCACGTTGTGAAACGCTTCTGCTTTCGGTCTACGAGGGTACGTGGACAACACTCTCCCCTCTCGTTGCTATGCATCACCATGATCTTGCGTGTGCGTAGAATTTTTTTGAAATTACTACGTTCCCCAACACAGGGCGGCGCCATGGGGAGGAAGGGAACGAGAGGAGCAAGGCGGCACCATGGATTGGAAGGGGAGAAGCAGGGGCACCGCCACGGAGGGAATCGGTCTAGAAAAAAAGGCCGATAGGATAAGCGTGTGTCGCGTAGCGAGTGTCTCCCCGACCAAGTAGCACCTCCAGGTGGGACTCGCGACGACACCAGGAGATCGTGCGGCTAGGAGCTGGCCGCTCGCTCTTGCCAAATAGTGTGCGTGCACTTTTAAGATTTTAGGAACTAAGAAATACTGAATTTGCTGCCTATGCAAATATAAACATATAATTGTGCAGCTAAACTTGTATCCGAAGCCAACTTTTGCTGTAAATGTGTGCAACAAAGAAATCAGACTAGAAAAAGCACAATAATAGTATTAAAAATGAGCGTACAAATAGTCTTGTCTCACACGAATTGCAATAGGGGGAATATGTTCTATAGGATGTTCTATATACTAAAAGTGAAACAGAAAAGAAGATGAAATTCTATTTACTGTCATCAGAAAAAGGTGCAAAAGATAATCACATTCCAACGTGATCACCCGAGGTTTTGCAAACAAAATGTGCCAAAGGTGATTAGTTAACACTCCATACAAAATATTTGTTGTTCTTCAGAAAAACTGGATAAAAAAGGTTGACGATGCCAACTTGATATTATGTTAGTTGTGCAACTACAAAATGCAGAGGATGCCAACTAAAATAGTTACTATTGTGCAACTAGAAAGGCTGAGGATGTCAATTAGTTAGATGCTATTGTGTAACTAGAAAATGCTCAGGATGCCAACTAATTAAATACTCCTGTGCAACTAGAAAGGCTGAGGGTGCCAAGTCATTAGATACTCTTGGGAAACTCTCAAAAATTTGAAGATGGGACTAAAAAATAGTTACTCTTGTGCAACTAGAAAGGCCTATTTGTGCAAGTAGAAAGGCTGAGGATGCCAACTAGTTGAATACTCTTGTGCAACTATAAATCTTGAGGATGCCAATTGATTAGATACTCTTGGGAAAAGAAATATTCGGCACTTGCATGACCAATCAAAAAAAGTGCACATTCAGGTTCCAGGCTTCTAGAAGAAAATGCTGAGGGTGTCAACGCAGCTACAAAAGGACTGAGGATGTCAACTAGTCGGATGGTATTGTGCAACTAGAAATGCTGAGGATGCCAACTAATCACGTACTCTTGTGCAACTAGAAAAGTCTGAGAATGCCAGCTCATTCCGCTTAGCAGCCCGTTTTGAGTCCCGCCGAGAGGTCCTATTTGGAGAACCCTACAATGAACAAAAAAGTTTGAACTACTGAGATGGTAAAAGAAAGAGCATAAATAAATGGTCATAGGATAAAAGATAAAGAAAATATGAACCTCTGTTTCACTACCAGGCACATCTCCTTCACCAACCATTTTGTCTCTGCAAAACAGAAAAGAACAAACATATTAGTCAAAATTAACAAAATTGCACAGGGGGAGACAAAATGGGGGTGTGGTATGCTACATTTGCATATGAAGTTGGCAACTTAAATTAACAAGTTGCACATGGGCAGAAAAAATGGCTACTCTTAATGTGAAGTTGGCAACTCAAGATAACAAGTTGCACAAGAATTAAGAAAGTTGCACATAAATTCCTACCTGAGTGAGCGAAAAAATTGCCACCCGGTTGGCAAGCCAATCAAAACAACTTGGATAACGGGACATGCCTCGTTGCAAAAAAAAATTGGCTAGAAAATGCCTTTGTATCACCGTGTGATCCACATCGTTTGCATCCACGTTGTGCAACTAGAAAAATAGCAGCCTCAGAAAGACTACCCTGGTTGAATTAAAATAAATGTTGCACATGATTTGCTGCCTAGTTGTACAAAAAAACTGCCACCCCAAAACAAACAAAAATCCATCAAAAACAAAAAAGTTAGGTTGGCTATTTTTAACATGAAGTTGGTGAGTTCAATATAACAGGTTGCACAAGGGAAGCTGCCCCGGTTGCACAAATGGCTAAAAAGCATTCACACAAAATCTGTGAAAACTTCTACACAACTAACCCTAAGGCCCCTAACTATGTTGCCGTGTGTGTGCAACTTCGACAGCTGTACAAACATCGTCTACATAGAAAAAACATGGATGTGCAAACACCATCAAGGAAAAAAAGTATGTCTCTAACGCATCCAGAGTTGCACAAAAAGTTTAACATAAATTTTGCACGGAATGATATCAATTACAATCATGAGTTTGCAATGCATCATGAGATTAATGGAGAACAACTCGCCAATGCGTTTGGTCAGAAGAACACAAACTGTAACAATGACGCCGCCTTCTTGGCTGCCATCTGGACGCCGCAATTCATCTGGTCGTAGGACGGGGAGGCGAAATGGACGATCTCGCCGGCATCCATCATCCTCCTGAAATAGAGGATCTCGCGGCGTCCATCATCCTCCTGAAACAGAGGATCTCGCGGCGTCCATCATCCTCCCGAAACATTGGCTACTCCTGGGGAAAGTTCTGCATAAGAATACCACATCTGTAAAATGAATTGCCTACTCCCGGGAAAAAATGATGCATCTACGACACAAACAAGTGAGGGTGTCCTGTAATTCCAAACAAGTTCAATAAGGTTCTGACAGTGACATATAGTCTGCACACACACACACATTCGACAGTCAAAAAATGCAGTAGTACTAGTTAGTAGCAGGAATAAGATCACATGTTCAGTTGGTGATGCACGAGGCAAGATAGATAAGTCAGAAAACAATTGATCTTCTTCCAAACTTCAATGAGATGTAGCCTTGGGGTCTCAGAAGTTGTCATGTGATCGATGAGTTTTGTTTGCTGTTTAGGTCCACTCAACACTTGAACTAGCTTGCTGGTGACAATTGCAAGCCGGCCGGCCGGCTGGACGGTCGGCCACTCGGACGGCACCACAGACAGATCGATCCTATTTATAGATGCGAACTACTGAAGCTCGGCATAGAACGAGAGTTTGGTGAGAGAGGCGTGCTCACGGTTGCATCCATGACGGACGACTGGGTCGGTGCGATGGGCTTCTTCGTGGGGATGCTAGCACGGCTGATCTGCGAGATCCCCGGCGGCGGGGCCCGGAGGTTGGGGGCTGCTGCTCGTGGCGGCGCATGCTGGCTGGAAGACGCGAGGCGTGCTGGGGTGGCGACGGGGATCCGCGGCGGGAGGTCGGCGACGGCGAGCTGGCGCGGTCCGGAGGCGGCACGAGGGAGGAGGCGAGGTGCACGGGTGGCACACCGGCGGCGGCGGCGGCGGTTAGTGGATGAGGAAGGTCATGGGGTGCGGTAGTGGAAGACGACAAAAGTAGATAGAGATGAACCGAGCATTTTCTTTACGACGTGAGTTGGCTGTCGCGTAGCGCGTGCGGCCAGGACGTGATCGGACGGTCAGGAGCCGGCCGCTCGAGACGCCCAAATAGTGCGTAAGCACTTTTTAGATTTTAGGAAAAAAAACCACACGCTTGTAATTAACGGAGACGAGCCGCGGGACTTTCCGCCGTCCGCTCAGCCGATTTTGTCCGTTCCGAGAAGAGCATGCACCACCTGTACACCCCAATTGCCAGGGCCTCTTTGATTCGCAGGATTGTCAAAATGAAGGAATAGGAAAAATGCAGGAATAGAATGGCATGTCCCATGGTATCCTACAGGATTTGAAAGAATGTTTGATAGCGCAGGAAAAACAAAGGAATTCTACAAAGAGGTTTGAGTGGATGAAAATTTCCCTCCAAAATGTAGTACAAATGGATCCTATGGAAAAATTCCTATGGATGCCAATCCTATAAATCAAACGAGCATCCCAGGAAAAATTCGGTTTAAATCCTCCAAAAATCCTATGCAATTCATTTGAATCAAAGGAGCCCTAAAGCTCTAAAGATGCATGTGCTCTTTTTCCTCTTTTATTTATGGCCCTCATCTGCACAACACAAAGTCATCAGAAACAAAAGAATACTTGTACAGTTCCTGCTCCGCCCACCAGATTGGTCAAGGACAGGTACGATCTCGATCGATATAACTAGGCTTGGGTGACTCGATCCAGCACTCAAACCAGCACGCCAACACAGAAGGAAACTATCTACTGTTTCCATCGATCAAGCTCACGTATTTAGCACTACTCCATGCATGTTTTGATCGAGTGAGTTACTATCATTCGCTAACCATTCGATCAAGTGGTTAATCTTTGCTTCTAGTGCAACTTTTGCATGGTAAACCATATGCATGTCATCTTTGGAGTGCAGTAATTTGAACAAGTGTCCATACGTTTGAGTATGGAAAGATCGCTGCCGTGCAATGCAAGTGATCTGGAATGTTCGATCACGTCCGGGCCTGGCCATTGGCATCGCAACGGAATGTTCACTCCTTTTTATTTAATCCGACGGAATGGTGCAGCAGTGAGATATTTCTTCAGCATGAATCTAACCAATGATGAATGCCACAATAGTCCTGCCCATAGTCCTGCGAACGTAGCAGTGCTCGCCGCGTGCCCACTGTTGGGCGATCACACAGCAGCCGCCGAGTCCGAGACCCATTCCCAATAATGAATAAAATTATTCTAGAGTAAAACCGACAAACTCAAGAAAGCAGAACCCTCCTTTAAGAGCATTTCCAACAGCCGCGTCAAAAGACGCGCACGAGATAAACTGAGTTTTTAGCGCGCGGGCATCGGTGGCGGGAAACTAGCGCGCGGGAAAAGGCAGTAGCTCGCGCTATTTTTGGCGCACCGCCTGTGGCGCGCCTTTAAATTGCGGCGCTCGCCACGCGGCTACCCCACACTCTCTTTTCCTCTGTCACGCGCGCCTCCACCGCTTCCTCGTTGCTTCCTCGCCGCTCCAGCGCCCCGCCACCGATGCGCCACCATGCCGCCGCGCCGCCGAGGAGCGTCGGGCTACCGCGGCGTCCGCCAGCGCCCCAACAGCTGGTACTACTCCGAGGTCCGGTCTGGCGACGTCCGGCTCGCCCTCGGCACCTTCAAGACGGCGCACGAGGCCGTCCGCGCGTACGACGCGGCGCACGTGACGCCTAGGCAGGCCGTGCCTACAGATGAACTTCCAGGACGTCTACACGCTCCAGCAGGCGCTGGACGTCGCCCCTCCGCCTCGTCTTATCACGGCACAAGACCGTGCGGAGCACGCTGAGCGGCAGCGCCGCCTCCTCATCACCGAGGAGGACGAGCAGGCCATGACGGAGTGGCGCCGGCGCCACCCGAAGGACGTCGCCGACGAGCAAGCCTATTGGGCAGAGCAGACGGCAAAGCGCCGCGCGAAACCGTTGGACAGGCGTCGACAGAAGGCTGTGGCGTTATCGCAGTGCGAGACCGTCGAAAATGGTGGGCAGTCGATCTTTTCGGCTAATGATTCTCGTTGGGACGACATGTGGCTCGATACCTCGGACCAGACCAGCAAGGATGACGATGATGATGATGATGACGACTGGGAGTAGGTTGTAGTTGCATTGCACTATCTAGTAGTTTTTTTATGTCGTTGGACCGTAGTTTTATCTATCTATGCTGTAAAACTATGTAAAATATCTATGTATCGTCGTTTTTATCTATGATTTTTTTACTTTTTTTATATTTTTAAAAATGTGTACGCAATGTTCAGCTGCTGGAGCTACGCGCGCTGCATTTTAGCGCGGCTGCTGGAGCCAGTGCTGCCCACCACGCTTTTCCAAACGATGGGCGCGCTGCAAACTGTTTTTTAACGCGCCGCGCGTTGGGCGGCTGTTAGAGAGGGTCTAACGGGAAGGAAATAATCAATCAAATCGGAACCCTCGATCCGGATCCACCTGTCGGAACGTCGTGCCTCCCACGGCATCGCTCTCGTTTCAGTCTCTCACCATCTCCACGCGATATATATACCGCCGCAGCTCGACTCCGTCTTCTCCAACCTCGCAAGCTTCTTCTCCTGCTCCCTTTCGGTCTCGGCTTTCCTTCCTGACGCAGGCCTTAAAAAGGACCCAGCCGCTCGGCGCAGCGCAAACCATCAGCTGATCGATCGTTTCCTGTGTGAATTGTGCAATCGATCCATGGGTAACCACCAGAAGCTCCTCAACTTCCTCCGGCCGGACCCTGCCGCGGTGGCCGCATGCTCGCCGAGGTCCTTCTCCTCCTCCTC
Organism: Triticum aestivum; assembly: GCF_018294505.1. Taxonomy (NCBI): domain Eukaryota; kingdom Viridiplantae; phylum Streptophyta; class Magnoliopsida; order Poales; family Poaceae; genus Triticum; species Triticum aestivum. Next base: position 46,724,058 of record NC_057805.1, read on the forward strand.
CGCCTCCGTGTCAGATGACGATGGGTATAGCTGCTCGTCCTACCCGACGACGGACGGAGACGCCTCGCCGTCGCGCTACGGCGGCTCGTCGACCCCGCCCACGCCCAAGTCGCCCTGGGCGCACCTCCCTGGCCTCGGCGCCGGGGGTGCCGTTGCCGAACCGGGCGCGACGGGCCTCATCGCGTCGCTGGTCAAAGAGGACGGCCACGTCTACTCGCTGGCGGCCACCGGGGACGTTCTTTACACCGGGACCGACTCTCGGAACGTGCGCGTGTGGCGTGACCAGCGCGAGCTCGCCGGGTTCAGGACCGCCAGCGGCCTCGTCAAGGCCATCGTGGTCGCGGACGACGGCCGCATCTTCACCGGCCACCAGGACGGCAAGGTGCGCGTGTGGCGCGCCGACGCGGACAACCCCGCCGTGCACCGCCAGGTGGGATCGCTCCCGAAGCTCAAGGACTACCTCAAGAGCGCCGTCAACCCCACCAGCTACGTCGAGACGCAGCGCCGGGGGCGCCAACGCGCAGTGTGGCTTCGGCACTCCGACGCCGTGTCCTCCCTCAGCCTCAACGAGGGCGCTGGCCTGCTCTACACGGCCTCCTGGGACAGGACCTTCAAGGTGTGGCGACTGTCGGACTCCAAGTGCCTCGAGTCCGTGAGCGCGCACGACGACGCAGTGAACACCGTGGCCGCCGCCGGGTTCGAAAGCGTCGTGTTCACCGGGTCGGCCGACGGCACCGTCAAGGTGTGGCGGCGGGAGATGGCCCCGAAGGGCGACGCGACGAGGCATGTCCTGGAGACGGTGCTCAGGAAGGGCGAGGGCGCGGTCACCGCCATCGCCGTGTCGCCAGAGGACCGCGTCGTGTACGTGGGCTCGTCGGACGGGCTGGTCACCTTCTGGCACTGGGTCGACGGCGAGGCGAGATACGGCGGTGTGCTCAAGGGCCACAGGATGGCGGTGATGTGCCTGGCGGTGGCCGGCAACGTCGTTGTGAGCGGCTCGGCCGACCGGACCCTCTGCGTCTGGCGCCGCGACGGGGCAGAGCACGTGGGTCTCGCCTTGCTGGCCGGACACACCGGGCCGGTGAAGTGCGTCGCCATGGACGAGGAGGCCGCGGCCGCTGGTTCGGGCGGTGATCGGCGGTTCGTGGTGTACAGCGGGAGCCTCGACGGGTCGGTCAAGGTGTGGCGCCTGGCGGACGCGGAAGCAGAGCCGGCCACGACAGTGCGGGTGACGGAGCGCACAGCAGCAGCACCGGCGCAGCCGTCGCAGGTGTGGAGAGGCCAGCCGGCCCCGGCGGCGTACGCGGAAGCGTGGGCGCCGTGCCAGACGCCGGAGCTGAAGCGCGTGCGCGTGGCAGCTGCGTGAGGTCGAAGCAATGGTACGTGCCCGCATGGAAACAATGTGCTGGCCACGGTTCTGCAAGGAAGGAGGAAACAGAGGAAAGATCGTCGAATGTCCCTTGTGGTGAACGATGCGGAGGGTACCGTGATCGCGAAAGAATGAGAAGCAGTTGATCCGTAGCATCTCTAGTGCAATCGTCCAGCAGCAGGTTCAGCAGTCAGGAGCCATTTTGGACCCCTCTTGGTGAAGGCCTCCTCGCTAGGGAAGGCTCTATTTTTTAAAGTTAGAGCACGTACAGCCGGACTTAACAAATCATGCCCCTCAAACGTCTGCAAATGCGCCCGGACGCGTCCGCGGGCTTGAAAGTTACTTTGTCATGGCAATTAAGTTAAATTTTCCATGGCAAATTGAAAAGATAATTTTGTGATGCTAAAAAAAGCTTAAATTGACATTGCTGTAAAATGTAAAATTACCATGTATGCAAAAGTAAATTTGCCATGATAATTAAGGGAAAATTGCCATGGCAAATTTAAAAAAGGTTAAATTGCGTTGCAAAAAATCATGTGATACATGTGGTAAGCAATTCAAACTATTCAAAAAAAATTGCGTTACAAAAAAAGAAGGTAAATAATGCTATTGCTATAAAAGTAAATTTTTACCATGACTGTAAAAGTAAATTTACCATGCTACAAGTTTAGTTTGCCATGTTCTTTAAAGGGTAAAGTGTTGGAAGATCAAATGGGTTTAAATTAAGTTACCGATGGGTGCTCCCTAATTCTAGTCTTCAAGAAAAAATGTAACCAATGGGTGATGTAATCAAGCAATCTTTGGTACTCAGAAATCGTAGAACCGGTATGGAGCGGGGAGTAGGTCTTTTGTTCGATGGCGGTGTGAAAACACTTTTGGTGAAAATCTGGAAACTTCATTTCTCGAATGTTGGATCGCAAACAGACATACTATATCAGAAGTGGGATGGCAGTATGGCACCCCAGCCACTTAAGCATGTTTTACAGAAGGCTCATGTATTTGTTGAAATTCTAATAGAGAAGTCCTCAAATCTCCTTGTTCATAGTCTCTAGAGAATAACTCAACCCGGCCCGTTCTCATCACCACAAGGATGTATCCATCGTCGGAGAGACATCGGCCGTTACCACGGCGGGTAGATGATGCCGCCACCCTTGTTTGCTAACCCACTCTAACGCCCTGTTTGGAATCTCTCCACTCCGCTCTACTCCGCGGAGCTCGGTTTGAGCTGCTCCGTAAAAAGCTGCGGCAGCCTGCTCCGCTCCGGGAGCTGAGTCGCGGGAGCGGAGAGAAACCGAACAAGCCATAAGAATGGTGGCTCTGCCATGCGCAACAGCAAATGCCTTCAAATCTCCAGAGAGAATCACATGGAAATCAAGTTCCCGTGAAAACCGATGAAAACCACGTAGAAACAATATTTTGAAGTTTTAGGAAATCTATAAAAAAGGATCTTAAGAGGGCGATGTTTAATTAACAAGTGAAATTACCAAGTTCAAAAACATTACCATTTGCATGGTATAAATAATCAGCATTAAATTGTGTCAAACGGTGATTGTGAGTATTCATTGTTGAATTTGTTTTTTCATATCTCAAAAACATTACCATTTAACAGTGAATGTCAGAATACATACTTGAAATTTCGCATGGCAATAAAACAGCAATCTCTTAACATCCTATATTGTTTTTCATATTTTTTGGAAACTTTCAAACGTGGTTTCCACGAAGTTTTCTTTGAAACTTGGTTTCCATGGGATATTCTCTCCAAGCTTCCATGGTTGTGTTTTGTTAATTGCTTGGGTCTTGCACAAACAGATCATGTACCAACCGCATTAAGATGAATCCCATCACATGTGCCATGGTTTTGCTTCTTGCTGTTCTGGTTGAGCGCACAAGCATGCTATATTGTCATTTACACTGAGAAACAGAGGTCAGGTGGCAAAGTTGAAAATCCAGTCAAGTAATAAGAGACAACCTGGTGTTGAAGCTTCACCGATCAATGCCTATTTTGGCACAGTACCAGAAGTTCATGCATTGCATGAATTTCAAAAGGCTTTGTGCCTATGTTTTGCTTGAATTGTATCTGGATACTGTGATTCTTTTGATTGCTTCCACATTATGTTTGGAGAGACATGTCTAACGGCATATTTTTCCAAACTGAAACTGTGCTAGATGTCCATTATGCAGCCTGGATATGCCCTTTGGTTTTATATATTCCACGCATTGTATCATTTTGTCAAAGTGCTGTCGTAAAGTATTCAGGCAAATATGCATTGTATTTGTCACTTTTAACAGAGGAAAGGAGCTCAGAACTGCATACACGTCTAGAAGCTTTGTTTTCTGAAAAATTGTCTCATTGTCTCATAGATATCCACAAATTTTCCACAACCGATTCACACCTCACATTAAAAAAGGAATGAATATTCACATGGAGGGATAACATTACACAACATCAAGGATCCATATCCAAACTGCATTGCACTAGATTCTGTGAAAAAATGCAAAACTGAAAAAAAGGCACAACTGCAAAATTCAGTACACATTATGTAAACATCAAAACTGCAAAATTCAGTGCAGCTTCAGAAAGGAAGACATTGGAGCATCTACTACTCCAATCTGAATTAAAACCATGACACTTATTTTGGATCGAAGGGGGTAGCTTCGAATAGAGATGCAGGGCGGCGCCCGATCCGCCCCACTTCCTTCAAAACGAGAAAAAAAAACTGTTTTAGCTGGATCAGAGTGCATATAAAGTAATATGTACTAGCTGGGCACTTTTGCCGGACTTTGTGGGACGCCGCTCTGCACCCCTAGCTTCAAAGGAGAAGGAGGTTATTTTGTGGCGGAGAAGGGAGTAGCTCTTTTGAAAACTCGGCCCACTCATTTTTCTAACACCATTCCGCAATTTTGCAGCGGCTTCACGTCCCAAGCAAATGACACGAGTACAATGCCTCCGTCGAAAGCACGGTCAAGTGCTAGGTCTCGGAAGGTCCTCGTCGGCCCCAAGTGTTTGGGAGTGTGCTTGGTGGTCGATTGGGTAGTGTTGCGGTGCATCGGCACCCTTGTATCTTGCCTTGGGTGTGTGTGGCGTGTGTGGGGGGTGCGTGTTGTACTCGGATTTGTACTTCTGGTCGATGCTTTATACATAAAACGGGGCGAAAGCCTTTTTCGATAAAGCACGGTCAAGTGGTAGATCTTATCACGGATACCAGCTGCTCGATTGATCATGTTCTTGTCTCCTGTTAATTGAAAGTCCAAATCGAGCAATCGATTGCAAACCTACTCGCAAATAGTAACAAAAATAGGGATCCGTGCATGTCACGAAATTTAGATAGATAGAGTAAACAAAAGTATGGTGTTATTAGCTGTCGATGTGCACCATGACGCACCATTATCTACGAATTGAAGGGCATTCACACATAATAACCACGCCGTCGAGTAGTAAATAAACACGACGTATGGCTGGTCATGCGTATCTATCGACCAAGAGTACTTTACCTATATTGTAATTCTACTATGGATCGGATCCCCAATTCACTTTTTCATTGCGCTTTACCGAGAGCGAGAGGGCGACAAGAGTGCTTTCCATTGCCATTTCCTAGCGCCCTTTTGCGGCTGCTCCACGTCCGAGCAATTGACACGAATTCTGTGCGAAATTAAACATCGAACCCAGTCAAAGTGTTAGCCCAACTGGTCACATTCTTGTCTCCCGTCAATTGACAAATACAAGTCGATCGGTCCACGTTGCAAAGCTACTTGCAAATAGTAGTAATGAAATTAGTGATGCGTGTCACGGAATATATGAGCTTACATCGCGAGATCGACGACCGAAGAGTAAACTAACCACTGGTGCTATTAGCTGGCGATCTGAACGATCTTACTGATTTCATACCTCGATCACCGTCGGGTTTAAACAATTGGACATGGTTTGAGTGTTTTAAACTGAATGTATTCCTAAACTAGCCAGGATAGTTTTCACCCCAGCGCTTTAGACCTACCTCGGATATGTTGGACATGCATGATCGATTTTAAGCACACGCGGCTCCCATCGTTTTCTCACCTTTTGGTTTTTGATTAGCGTAATAACAAATTAACTGGGTGGTAAGCCCGCGGTAATCAATGCAACTTTGGCACCAGATCATATTTTCTTCAACACGTATTCGTCTCTAGTGCAAACTGAGTGCGCACTTGTTGCGCAACCAGTGGGCACGTGCACCACACTGGTTAAAAGCAATATACGTGAGGAGAAAAAAAGGAATGTCGTGTGTACCTTTAGGTTGGGAAGTTTTCCGAGAGAGGAGGTTGGGTTGGAACTTGGAAATTGGAACCCATGCCCATGTCCTACGACGATTCTTCTAGAATGAAACAAAAAGGGCCACATGGCCACCCTTAAATTAGGCAACTGTTTTACAGGGTACGTGCCCTTAAATATTGACTAAGCCGAGCGTGAGTGAGATCAACTTTTGCATAAAGAAAGGATCATGAGTGAGATCTACAAGCATTATGGATGGGGACACGGACAGACCTAAAAGGTTCAACATCTACTCCTTCCGTTTGAAAATGCTTGTCATTAAAATGGATGTATCGAGATGTATTTTAGTTTTAGATACATTATTTTTATCCATTTTGTTGACAAGTATTTTCGGACGGAGGGAGTATATATATAAAAAAATCCAACATCTATGAGCCGATGCTTTGATTAATAATTCAAAAAATGGAGTACGCGATCCATGCGACGGTGGTACCCATAGCTAGTAGGTGAGTGCCCCATGCCGCTTGGGAGGTGAACCGTTGAAGCACGAAACTAATGCAACGTGGCGGCCGATCCGGCTTTGAAAGCGTCCTGAAACCAATCAACCAACCGGTAGCTACCAACTAAAACGTCGTCACGTAGACGTATGTATGAAACGGCGACGGGCCAGGCGCACTTGGCCGTTGCACCGAAATGGGAAATGGCCATCAGACAATTGGACAGATCGATGGCTGAACAAATAATCTTTATTTTGCGACAAGTACAAGTGATCTACGTATATAGATCCAATGCTGACGTATTAGTGAAGGAGACGGCCACAGTAGGGTGTGCCTGGTCGTTCGACGTGTCTCCCGTTGAGGATTCGACACCAGTGCTAGCTAAGGGCCTAGCACATGATGATGGTGTACAAATTCTCTTTCTTTTGCTTATTTAGAGCAGGCCTGTGAGTCAGTTTTGGGAAGATTGGTGGATTGGAGATAAAGCATTAAGGGGAATTTTTCCTTGGGCTTTACAACTTATGTTTTGACAAAAGCAAATCAATTAGATACATGCTTGAGAAAGGACTGGATTGTGTCTTTTATTTAGGAAAACTTTCCATCTATTCATCAGTTGTCAAGGTAGTACAAAGAACACCAGAAGTAGAAAAATACATCTAGCTGATGATGTTCTGTTCAGATTGTGCATCATTTTTATTTCCTCTATTGTTTCTGGTCCTAAGGCTGCCCGTAATGGGAGTATCATCGGTAGTATCATGCATGCCAACTAAGCAATTTAGATGAGGTGGCATAGAATTAAATGAAGAAAGAGAGGCTTGAGTATCATATCATCGTATCATATTAAATGATGTGTTACTTTGTGTCATGCATGGCAATAAATGTAGTCCTCTATGATGTAGTATCATATGCATGATACTAATATATATGATACTCTCCATTACAACCAGCCTAATAGCTACTCCCTCCGTTTCTAAATATTTGTCTTTCTAGAGATTTCAATAAGTGACCACATACGGAGCAAAATGAGTGAATCTACACTCTAAAATATATCTATATACATCTGTATGTGATGTCTATTTGAAATTTCTAAAAAGACAAATATTTAGAAACGAAGGGAGTATAACAAAGACAAGTGATTTTTTATAATGAAAATTGGAGAGAGAGCTCCTTTTATAAAAAAGGCATGTGAGTCAGAGTTCAGTAATGCCTGCATAGTTCTTTGTAGCTAGCTCGGCCTATCAATTAAATTGGTAAGGGACAAGGAGTACACGCTTGACCTATACGACTCAAGATGGTCGATCTCGGCGAACTAAGCGTAGCTCAAAGATTCAAATCCTAGATAGACTTCACACTCTTAGATTTATTTTAGCCTTTCGCCATGTTTGTTAAGTGGGAGGAGACGTTCCTCTCGACTACAAGACGCCTTTGGTTGTAATGGGGAACACAGTGCATTGGAACACATTTTTTTAAACCCATCAAAACTGGTGCTTAAATTTTTTGATTTTTTTGACATGAATATGCATGCATGTGGTCTAAATACATGTTAAATTTCGTTCAATAATACTTTGTAGAAACTTTGTATTGTATGCAACACAAAAAAGACAAATTCTGGGCTAAAAATCAACAAAAAACAAGCCCGTATTTTGCATGTGTCGGTCGTTTATGTGTCGCTCACATGCAAGCACGTATATTGACGAAAATTGCACAGTTATAGTACACTACTATTTTTTTGTGCGGCAAAGTTATAATACACTACTATACCTGCATGTACACAAATTTTTTGATTTTTCAATCTGTAAGCATCCATTTTTTTGGACTTCAAAAAACCCGGCTCAATGTGCCCGTGCTCCAAAGGAATTATTCGCTACTCTACGTGCATCTTGGTTCAAACTTCAGGATGTGGAGCCTCTCCCAGATGAGCAAAAAAAAGAAGTGGAGCCTCTCCCAGGCTGAATTTACATGCACGGTTGTTATTTGCTGGGCTCGGACAGAGGGCACATCCTCGACGTGGTGGCTTGGAAGCGTTCATGCTAGCCATTTCTGCCGCAGGATATTTGCCGTGATACACCCCCGGCCCTGAAGCTCACATCCATGTGAACCACCGGACGGACGGAGTCTCTGAAAATGACGGGTGTGGCTCGCACGATGCCCCGCCAGCTCCCGTTGGTCGGCTCCCATGTCGATCTGCACTGCTACAGAGGGCATCCTCGGCTGCCACGGGAACCCCTGTTCCACGGGAGCCGGGTGAGCACCCCCGAAAGTGAAACAAATGAAAGCGACGACGACTCTCTCATTTATGCCATGATTCTTTCCACCAAGCCCGACTACGTCCTGCACAAAACTGCTAAACGTTCTGCACGAAGCCAGTGTACTGCTACAAGTATCATCGCTGCGATTCAAGATTTTTATGTTGCTACACAAGTTAATAATCCTTTAGTGCACACTTGTTTTTCAGGGAACCTTTAGTGCACACCTTGTTGCACGAAATCTATCTCAATGGTTATACAGCCAAAATCACCCACACAAACCATTTTCCCTCTTCTGTCAACCGATTTTGACGTGGCCCGTGACCTCTCACTGTCAACCCACCGCCCATTTCTCCCCGTCAACTACACAGACCAGATGATCTCGGCCACCGCCACACAATCTGATTTCCCACCTCAAAATACACGCACAACTCGTACTGCTACGTATATGTACACTCTAGTACGATCTGCCCGAGTACACGTGTGGCCACCACATTGTTCCCTTCCATGCGCGCACGTAGGAGCACGATTGCTTCGCCCTCACGCCGCTGGCACGCGCTTCGCCTCCGCCGTCGCCTGGTACGGCGCCCACGCCTCCGCGTACGTCGCCGGGGCCGGCTGCCCCCTCCACGCCTGCGACGGCGCTGCTGTGCGCTCCGTCACCGGCGCTGGCGTTTGTGCGTCCGACAGGCGCCAGACCTTGACGGACCCGTCGAGGCTCCCGCTGTACACCACGAACCGCCGATCACTGCCCGAACCGGCGACCGCGGCCTCCTCGTCCATGGCGACGCACTTCACGGGCCCGGTGTGTCCGGTCAGCACGCTCAGGCAGACGTGCTCCGCCCCGTCGCGACGCCAGACGCAGAGGGTCTGGTCGGCCGAGCCGCTGACGACGACGTTGCCGGCCACCGCCAGGCACATCACCGCCATCTTGTGGCCCTTGAGCACGCCGCCGTATCTTGCCTCGCCGTCGACCCAGTACCAGTAGGTGACCAGCCCGTCCGACGAGCCCACGTACACGACGCGGTCCTCGGCCGACACGGCGATGGCGGTGACCGCGCTCTCGCCCTCCCCGAGCACCTTCTCCAGGACATGCTTCGTGGCGTCGCTCTTCGCGGCCATCTCCCGCCGCCACACCTTGACGGTGCCGTCGGCCGATCCGGTGAACACGACGTCGTCGAACCCGGCGGCGGCCACGGTGTTGATGGCGTCGTCGTGCGCGCTGACGGACTCGAGGCACTTGGAGTCCGACACGCGCCACACCTTGAAGGTCCTGTCCCACGAGGCCGAGTAGAGCAGCCCAGCGCCCTCGTCGAGGCTGAGGGAGGACACGGCGTCGGAGTGCCGAAGCCACACCGCGCGCTGGCGCCCCTTGCGCTGCGTCTCGACGTAGCTGGTGGGGTTGACGGCGCTCTTGAGGTAGTCCTTGAGCTTCGGGAGCGAGCCCACCTGGCGGTGCACGGCGGGGTTGTCCGCGTCGGCGCGCCACACGCGCACCTTGCCGTCCTGGTGGCCGGTGAAGATGCGCCCGTCGTCCGCGACCACGATGGCCTTGACGAGGCCGCTGGCGGTCCTGAACCCGGCGAGCTCGCGCTGGTCCCGCCACACGCGCACGTTCCGGGAGTCGGTCCCGGTGTAAAGAACGTCCCCGGTGGCCGCCAGCGAGTAGACGTGCCCGTCCTCCTTGACCAGCGACGCGATGAGGCCCGTGGCCCCAGGTTCCGCAACGGCGCCCCCGGCGCCGAGGCCCGGGAGGTGCGCCCACGGCGACTTGGGCGTGGGCGGGGTCGAGGAGCCGCCGTAGCGCGACGGCGAGGCGTCCCCGTCCGTGGTGGGGTAGGACGAGCAGCTGTACCCGTCGTCGTCCGACACGGAGGCGGAGGAGGAGGAGAAGGACCTCGGCGAGCATGCGGCCACCGCGGCCGGGTCCGGCCGGAGGAAGTTGAGGAGCTTCTGGTGGTTACCCATGGATCGATGCCACAACAGTTCACACGAAAAACGATGGATCGGCTGGTTGATTTGCGCTGCGCCGAGCGGCAGGGTCCTTTATAAGGCGAGGAAAGGGATCCGAATATGGAATGACCTACGCCGGAAGGAAAGCCGAGGCCGAAAGGGAGGAGAAGAAGAAGCTTGTGAGGTTGGAGAAGACTGAGTCGAGCAGCGGCGGTATATATGTCGCGTGGAGACGCTGAGAGACAGAAACGAGAGCGATGCCGCGGGAGCCACGACGTTCCGACATGTGGATCCCGATCGAGGGTTCCGATTTGATTGATTCTTTCCTGCCGTTTAAAGGGGGGTTACGCTTTCTTGATTTTGTCGGTTTTGCTTGAATCATTTTTATTTCATTTATTATATTACTGGGAATGGGTCTCGGACTCGGCGCGCTGCTTGGGTGGCAGGACTATTGTGCCGTTCATTATTGGATGGTTTCGTCACTTGGGATTTTTTCTTAGAGAAAATCTCACTGTTGTGAGAGCTGTCCTCGTGAGGGGCAATTGGATAAAGAAAACTATGTGTCGACCATTCTCTTGCGATGCTAATGGTCGGGCTCGTACGTGAACGTGATCACTAGTATTGCATTCGTTCCATGCAGTTGTTAACACTCCACTGAAAAAACTGTATGTATTGACACTCTTCCCATACGGGAGATCTCATCTGGCGTGCTGGTTTGAGTGTTGGATCGAGTCACCCAAGCCTACATCGATATCGATATCGTACCTGCCCTTGACCAATTTGGTGGGCGGAGCAGGAACTGTACAAGTATTCTTTTGTTTCTGACTTTGTGCTGTGCAGTTCAGGGCGATAAAAGGAGGAAAAAGAGCACATGCATCTTCAGGCTTTATTAGGCAATTGGGGTGTACAAATGGTGCATGCTCTTCTCGGAACGGGCAAAATCGGCTGAGAGGGCGGCGGAAAGGCCCGCGGCTCGCCTCCGTTAATGCAAGCGTGTGGTGTGGTGGCGCCACCGCCATGGACCATGCCGGACCGTACGTACGTGTCAGCAAGGACGGCGGGTGCGAGTTGCTTCCGGGACCGAGGTTTCCGTAACGATTTCAACATGTGGGTTATGGATGGGTCGCATGTGCGTGCTCATTTCATACTACCACATCAATAAAATAGCTTTCCTCAACAACAACAAAAAAGATCAATAAAACAGCAAGGATCACACGCTTTGCTTTGTTTACGAGGGTACGAATCCTTTTTAGAACAAAGGGCGCCATCAGTTTAATAGTATATCTGAGAAGCACACGGTACTTTTAAGCAAGTTGTTGAGCACTAATTAGTGTCCCATTTGGACATCGTTGTACATGCCTTGCCAGTTTGGAACATATTAAAAGTTCAACTTGGCCAGATTTTTTTTTCTCCCCTAACAATGTGCGTACTCCTAATTATTGTCCATATTCAATTTTAGCCCTAACAAGAAAATATTTAGTTATATCCGCAAAAAAAGAGTGAGATACTCCATTAGATTGTAAAAAACACTATAATATCGTGTGCATCCAAATAAGTTTATCAGAAAAAAAAACACAAAACAGGTGGGGAGAAATATTGCAAGTCTTCTTTTTTAAGTTGTTGATTGATTTTGAGATAGCTACCCGCTCGCATACACCCACTCTGTGGAAGCCATCTGAAGCGGGATTGTATCGGTCCGTCCGGTGGTTCG